>NW_009648644.1:108445-122341 GCF_000708025.1 Charadrius vociferus
TGAACATTGTCTGCACAATATGCTGCACCACCAAGTTGTTAGAGAGGCCCAGCTAAGAAGCGAAGTTACTGACCAAAATTGGTTCTGTTTTACCTCAAACCAGGACAGCTGCATAATCATTCTTGATTGCTATTTAGTGGTTGGAACAGAGAGCTGGTAATTAGGACTCCTGGGTACTATTTTCAGCTCTGTCAGTCACTTCAGCTGTGATCTTGGGCAAGCACTTTTCCTTACTCTCCCTGTCTATGCCTCATCTTACCTATCTGGAAGACAGCAGTAGCACTCAAAACGAGTTGCTGGGGAAGTTGTGAGACTGACCCGTAAAGAGCTGTAGCGTGAAAGAAGCTGCCATCTGCAGCCACTCCGGTATCACTAATTTACTTCAGCCCCACACTGCCCGCTCCATGCTCCTTGTGAAGCTGCTGCAGAGATGTACACCCACCACGCCGTGCCCAGAGAGGTGGTACTAGGCAGCCTCTGGAAGCCTTGGTCCCTTCCAGCAGACACCCCAGGCAGGTTGCTGAAATAATTCCCGGTGCCAAAATACCCAGAGACGCAGACACATCCTCATCCCCGGAGGTGTTCAAGGCCAGGTTGGATGGGGCTTTGAACAACTTGGTCTAGTGGGAGATGTCCCTGCCCATGGCAGGGGGGGGTGGAACTAGATGATCTTTGAGGTCACTTCCAACTCAAACCATTCTGTGATTCTATGATTTCTTCACTGCTCAGCACCCTGGGCATCTTCAGGACTCTTGGCTTCCTTTTTCCTTGTAAGCACGTCGTACAAAGCCGCTACAGATATCTCATCCCTTCCACATCTCAGCCTCCCAGTACACTGGGCTCAAGGCAGGTTCATATAGCTAATAGCAAATTCAATCCAGCATTCCTCACCCAAAACCTAGCTACTGCCCAGCCCTGAAGGACCTCTGACCTGAGCAGCTGAGCTCTACAGGGTCCCCCGCGGAGGGGTCTGGCTGATCTGTGTTAGATTTTGTATTCTTCAGAGAATTTGGCACGGTACTTTGGAGGCCAGATCGGTTACTGGATGTGGATCCCTGAATCTCCCCTCTTTTTTCCATCACCATAACAGATCAGAGGCAATCTGGAACAAATGTAGAGGCTTCATCTTACTTCTCAGCTTGGCTTTATAGCATTTGCTCAGAAACTTTAAATTTGTGATGCTAGAAACCTGATGATGTGGTTTAAGCCTTCAAATGGTGATGTTTTGAATGGATGATTCTTTTCAATATTTATCCCTTTGGCAACTTGGAAAGCATTAGTTGAAACGAATGTATTGACTAAGAGGCCAGGGCTCTTATCCCGTACCAGGAGCATCCAGAACACCTGATTCACTGCAACATTTTGATAACACAAGAACTATTGCAGTGAAATTATAATGACCAGGTAAAGACTTCCAGTATACCTTGGTAACTAAACTGCAGCAATTAATTATATTGTCAAAGAAAAAAAAAATTCTTGAAACTTGTGAAACTTCTGTTTTACAATGTATTTTGCTTCCATTGTGGATCCTCTCCAGTGTGCACTTTCTAAGTGAGGGTCATTACAAGTAAGAATCCCTTGAAGCTTCATGACCTGGCAATGTCCTTATCTCCTGTGGGGCTCATTGAAGATCCTTTTGTGGAAATAAGCAGGATTTCCATGGCCCAACTTTTGGTCTCACCATCTGCTGCAATATCTGACATTTGGGAGATGAGAAGACGGTTCTGCGAAGAGGCAGCTGAGTGATGTAAAAGCCAGCTGCAGTCCAAAGCTGAGGCCAATTTTCAATACACTTTTAAAATGAATTTTCATTCAAGGAAATAGCAATTATACACATTCCTCCTCATAGGAGTACCTGATTATCTCCTGCTGCTGATGCCTATGTCAGTGCCCTATCTTCTCCTCAAGAGGATAGAGAGGAAGAAACTTTTTTTTAATGGAATATGAAGTGCTGGTGAGGCTTGTTTTTAAACCAATGAGGTTTGCAGTGGCCATTCATTCCTGACAAATATCATCCCTCCGTTTACATCAGCCCTCAGAAAGGAAAGTCTTCTGCAGAGGGCACCTTACTGCAGAAAGTTGTACTGATCTGAGAAATCACCTTATCATTCTCAGCCTTCATCCAGGCACTTCAGTAGATATTTTAGTACCTTGGACCCAGACCTTTATGGAAGTTGAAGATACAAATTGAGATTTTGCACTTGATTCAGTACACTCCAGACAGGTATTGAAGTACCCAGTGGAGGGCAGGCTGACATATTTTATTTATTGATGTCTTGCATGGAAGCACTTCTTTATTTATCAGTTTCTGAATGACTGATAGCTTGAATACGCCATTGCTGAAGTTCAGGAAAGAGGTGAAAAGTATGTAAGAGATGGTGAAAAAGGTATTTAAGAGACTGGGTGACATTTCCTCTGCAAATGGAGAGAACAGCAGTATTTCATATTTTTCGGTGAGAGCTTGTAATCAGATAGAAACCAAAGAATGGTTCTTGGACTGAACTGACCAACTGTCAGTTTGTACCTTCACCCAAGCTACACAATATCAGAACACCATATTTCCCGAGTGTTTGCCTCTTTAATGAGGTTCACTTTTAATTGGCTGTTTTGATCCAAGCTGTCTTCATGCAGATAGATGTTGAGCATGGCCAGAGAGAAAGCGACCTTCATGGGCTTTGGGGATGAGAGATTTAATGCTGAAGAGGTATTTTTCTATCCCTGTTCTTTGAGGGTGTCCCTTGCGGAGGAACAGCAGCTATTCCTATAGCTTTTCTGGCACTCTCTCAAGTGGGAGGTAATATCTCATGGCTGACAATGTGAAGGGCTGCAGGGACGTCTAAAATAATGAAAATGTTTACTAACAAGAGGAAATCATCCATCATTGCCACTAGAGCTGTTCAAGTCTGAATTCCAGCTGGAATCCAGAATGTGCCAAGTACTAGATATTAGGTTCAGTGAGATGAATTTGTATTTAATCTTTTGACAGATCCTGCACAGATTTTGCGCAGGAATGGCAGGTGTGGCTCTGGAGCCACCACAGGGAAGAGCCAACATACCAAGGTTAATACCTTCAATACTGGCTATGCTGCCATTTGAACAAAAAAAAAAACAACACCAAAAACCAAAAAGAAAAGTTTATTTTGCTAAATAACCCATTGCATTTTCTGGTCAGGAGTGACAGCAGCTGCTTGTGACTCTCTACATCAGCTGGGAAAAGCAGGGTATTAATCACATATGTTGGGTCAAGAATCCTCGGGGCTGTCCGGGGCTTTCTGATGCTTTCTGACCTCGGAAACCCTGGCTGTTTGATAAGATGCTGTGGGCACGATCAGGGTTACAGCACTTTGCCAAACACTTAGGAGAAAAACAAGGAAACAGCCATCGCTAGTTGTTTTTTTTTAGGAACGAATCATGTCAAACAAATCTAATTTCCTTCCATGACAGGGTCACGGCCTTGGAGATAAGGAAGAAGCAGGAGATGACTACAAAAACACTTACAAAGGCTTTTAGCACTGTATCACCTGCCATTCTTAGAAGAAAGGGAGGCAGAACGGTTTCTCTTGGGCTCTGCCTCGTGTCTGCTCGAGCCTGAGAGGAAGGCAGGAAAAAGACTTAGAGTGATAGTGGTTTATTTCTGCGCACTTTTATCTGAAATGCATACGCTTGAGAGAACTCAACCTGCAGGTGTTGCCTCCCCGGGACATCGCACAGCTACGCTCTGCCTTATGCTCACACGGCAGCCGTTTGCTGTTTCGTCTGGGGAAGGTTACGATATCGGTAGGAAGCACAGTTTTGCCATGAGTAGGGCCTCAGCTCGCGGTGCGCTTTACAAATAGAGTGAAGAAGCTTTCTCGTAACAAGGAAAAGCTTAGCGGAGTAGACCACAGCTGTAGTCCTGGCTCTACCCTGTTATAGTTGCGGAGACCCGTCTTCTTCTAATGTGTTCTCGAGAGGGATTAACCTTGAGCAGAGCTCTCCTTAATTGTACTCTTCTGCACAGTTAACACTTCAGTAGAATACGCGGAATTACTATCATCGTGCCTTTTTACAGATGGCACTGAGAAATTAAACGGCTCATTCAAGGTAACACAAATCAGGTTAGAGGTCCTGCCCTGGGCTCCCCGCTTCTGGCTCCTGCTCTCACCGTGAAACACCCCCACGTGAAGACTTCCAGTCCCGATTTTACGCGATATATGTATCACTTGTACTCCCCAGGATTTGGGCAAAACATGATATCCAGTATTCTAAGCAGCGAGTCCTCTATTAAATAATGAAATTTACATTACGACTGTGAGGACAAAGTTCCTCAATGCTTTTTCCAACTAGTTACCTGCTTGGAAATTACTTATTTTTTCAGTGGCTATAAAGTTTGTTTTATTTCCTGGGATAGCGACATACACAGTTCAGGGGGTTTTATGTATCCTTTTATAAAATGCTCTATGCTCTGAAGCAGCTAATGCATTATATTTTTGTCCCTCTTTTAGGGAAAAAAGGACAGAAAAAGTTAACGGTATGGAAAGATGATCTTTCTATGTAACGATGACTTTTTTTTTAACCAAATTTTCAAATATTTAATAGAGTTTACTAGCCAAACCTCGGCCTTCAGCAAGGTGAATGTCATTTTCTTAATCCACGTTTAACAAGTACTTGGTTTTTTTTCACGTTTGGGTCCAAGATTACGCCTGGATAAATATATGAGGTAAATCAGAGTATACTTTCAGCACTGAAGAATCAGAAAACCTTTCCTTTAAAGTATTTCACTTAGATTTAAATTAAATTAGCTTAGAGAAACTCATGGCAATGTATTTATCTATAAGGCTTTTTTTACTGCAGCTTTTGACCATTGTAAATTCTTAACAAGAAAGAGACAGAATTAGAAAAGAGGTAAAATTGGAAGAAAAAAAGGAGAAAATTGAGAGACTTTGTAGCCTACTTTAGGGTACATGACTTTGGATTGTAGTCTTTTCTTCCAGAACTTTTTAGTTTGTGTTAAATGCACAAGGAAAAGATACTGTCAAACCAGAACACAGTTGCAGCACTTGTTAAATTTGGACCAATACCTTTTTCTTAGGCGATTGATGGCCAGACAACTGAGTTTCCCAACTCGGCTAGTCCCCTTCTCATTGGCAATCTTTCTTGTCAAACTCTGAGAAATCACTGCTGGCTGTGTCTACACTGGCTGTTTGGAGAACGTACTGTGTTGACCAGTTGGAGAAGATCTGCAGACCACAACAGAATCACAAAGTGGGAGACTCCCCCACCTCTCTGGGCAGCCTGTGCCAACCACTGAAAAAAGACTGTTCCCATCCCCCTGGCACCCTCCCTTGAAGGACTGAGAAGTGTTGATAAGATCCCCCCTCAGTCTTCTCTTCTCCAGACTGAACAGTCCCAAGTCCCTCAGCCCTTCCTCAGCAGAGAGATGCTCCAGTCCCCTCATCATTTCCATAGCCCTTTGCTGGACCCTCTCCAGCAGATCCCTGTCCTTCTTGACCCGGGGAGCCCCGAACTGGACACAGCGCTCCAGATGTGGCCTCCGCAGGGCAGAGCAGAGGGGGAGGATGACCTCCCTTGCCCTGCTGGCCACACTCTGCTTGATGCCCCCCAGGATGCCATTGGCCTTCTTGGCCACCAGGGCCCATTGCTGGCTCATGGGCATCCCGTTGTCCCCTAGCACTCCCAGGTCCCTTTGCACAGAGCTGCTCTCCAGCGGCTCAGCCCCTAACCTGTACCGGTGCATGGGGTCGGTGCAGAGGACCTGATGCCCCAATGCATTCCCAAGGTAGTTTTGTTCAGCCTCGTGCTGCTCCGGCCCCATGGGCTGGTTGCCACTCACAGTGGGCGAGCGTAAACTGTGCTCCAGGAGCTTGGTTCCACCTGGAGAGAGCTCATGGGCTTCAGGACTTCTCCTCAGCCTGCCAGAGCATGGCAAAAGGAAAGCCTGGGCTCGCAAGCTCCCTCGTGAGCCACACGAACCAGACACTGGACTGAATCTCTCCACAATAGCCGCACACGCGAAGCCAGAGCTGGGCTGTACTGGGCAAACAGGGTGTTGTCCAAATGCATACCAGACTGACTCCAGGACAATGAAAGAATAATTGCATAAATCTAGCATAAATCAGTGCCATTGATTTCAAACAGCTCCTGCAGAGACTTACTTGTAATGTGTATATTAAATCTAACCTCAGATATACAAATACAGGTACACCTGTAATAAACAATTACCCTTCTTGAAAAAGAAGTGCGTATAGCATGAAGAAATGTTCTTTCTTGATGAAACGCTTGTCAGCCATTCTGAGACACCCTTGGCACAACAAGCCTTTGTAGGCTTCAATATCGATAATATTCAAAGCTTCAGCTAGGCAAATACAGTCAGGTTTTTAACCTGATGAAAGCAATACAAATCACTGCAAGTGCACTTCCAAGCTCTGACTCAAAACTGAATGCTCAAAGCTGATTATTTCCCACTTGGCTTAATAAACAAGCTAGGAAAAGCTTTTTGACCTTTCCTAACCCGATTTAATAGACAAAACACCTTCCTTTTGTTTAACCAGGGTATCCCAGGTGCAGAACACAGGTTGTTTTATTTATGCTCTTGTCCCTAACAAAAACATCTAATTGTGAAGAAAAGTAGAGTTATAGTTGTCACAATTAAACCTAAACCTAGATTTATTTACCCTAGCTAGCTAAATAGGCATTTAACAGAGCTAGAAGCCTAATTATTCTATCTTGCCTGTTCAGTTAATCAAGAGAAAGAGGTTTTTTTCTCTCTGGACATGAGTCAGAACCAACAGTGACCAAGTTACCCAATGAAGGTCTCTTCGTTGGCTGCAGTGGTAGTTAGATGGGTCAGACCAAAGCTTTGGTTCAAAATAGCCTACTGGCATTCACTGTATTGACTAAGAGTCATTTATATTGGCTGAGAATCATTTTAGTTATCTATATTTCTTACATGTTTTCTCAAACGTGTCAGTCTTGCCCCGGGTAAGTACTTTCTCGCTGCACCGTCTCCCTGGTCCAGAGTCGGGCGCTGCCGGAGCTCAGCAATGCTTCATCACCAGCTGGGGCTAAATCACAAACAGTGAGGGGATGCTTTGTCAGTAAAAGGGTTTTTGTAGGCTTGCAAAAGTAAAAAAAAAAATTGTTTTAAGGGAAAAAAAAAAAAAAAAGAAAATTCATGCTGATATTCCTGGGCAAATACAGGTTTATCTCATATCCTGCATCAGAGAAAGATGTTCAAGAGCAGCTCCCGTTTCCTTCTGAGTTGTCTCTGGGTATAACACACCCCAGCGAAAGCCGCCTGCAGGCAAGCTCCAATGAACTGATTTTTAACTTATTTATTTTTTATTTTTCGGCTAGGCTAATTTGAGACCAATCTTCCTCCTTTCCCTAAGTCTCCACTCCTCTTAAAAATCTGTGCATGTGGTCTTATATTTCAACGCTTGATTAAAGAAAACCACCTAGAGGTAATTCTGGTTTGAAACAAGTTCACAGAACTGTTTTCTATCAGTGGCCCGTTCAAACAAAATGAAAATTAAATGTGCATGAGAATTAAGCATCAGTTCCCTTAAACTGCCATTTTATGACTGTATACTTTAATTGGACATTGCAGATAAATCCTTTTAAAAAGCTTAAAAACAACATTTTCATCAGCCTAGAGCAGCTCGTATTTTGTTCCAAGCAGCTGAACAAACATAGTGGGTTTCTCCTTCCTCAAAGGTTTTTAAACCCTTCTCCACTCCTAAACAGAGCCGGCCCGTTACGTGCATGAATTAGGCAAAGCAGATTCATGTAAATTATATGTTGACTGAAATGGAATATACATAATTTCCTGCGGAAGGGGGCGGATAGAATATGTTTTGTTTGTTGTGGGGAAAAAAAAACCCAACACAGTCCCTTTTCTGCCCATGATGTTAAAAAGTTTGAGTTGAATCAAGCAATACTCTGGATTTCTACCTGCACCACAGGTTCCCGGACCAACCACCACAAAAAGGCATTTGCTGGGCATGGGAATCAAATGGAATAGGTGGGTTTGCAGAGACTGCGGCAGGGTTAGCTTAACACAACAGGGGAAGAGCCTTTCTGCAGCCCCGAGGCCGGATCCAGTTGTCACAGGCAACTAAAGCATTATACCTTATTGATGGCCATCTCACGAGAGGGTCGGGGTGGAGGGTTCGCCGTGTCCGCTCCTCCTCCTCTTCCAGCACCTCGCCACACTGATGTGTGTCTCCGGGCACCCATCCAGAGTGGGAGGACTTTCTCTCCTGCTCATTTTTTACAACTACTGGGGAAATATTTTAAAAAGGGATGGTGTCTGACTTGTTGTCAAAAACCAGCAAACAAAAGGGGCTGTGTCTAATAGGGTGAGTGGGCATAAAGATCCCTCTGGAGTAACACCATAAATCAAGAGTCAGGTTGTTTCCAGTCAGGGAAAAACAACAAAGCATGAGAAAACTGAGTGAAGTGCAGGTTCCCTCGGTGCTGGGACAAGGACTGCTAACCGTGTTGTGGGGCAGGACTCTCTTATTCCGAGAGAATAATTGGACGTGGCAATCCAGTCTGTAAGCCTCGAAGCCCAGCTGCATCCCTCCGCTGCTTCTGCTTCCCCCCCCAGGATCTTTGTTCAACTTCACAGAGTGAAATGCAGCATATCCTATATCAAGCTGCAAATATTTCGGTTTATTTTCCTTCCTGCACCGTCCTTTACTAACTATCCAATACTAATACAATATTGAGGATTTCTTTGTGTATTTTTTCCACTATGCATTTCAACCAAAGCAAAGAAGCTTTGATGGATTATGTTGTTTATATTCAGCCCTCCTGAATATAACTTTCTTAATTTTAATCGGCTACCATGAAAATGTTGGTACCTGCGTTGGCTTTCTGGTGTTCTGCAACAGCAATAGAAATTCTGTGCTAGAAATGCCTATTTCTCTTCGCTGGAGGAGCTACCACACAGCTATTTCATATCTGAACATAGTCTCCTCCCTTCGAAACCAGTCGAAACCTAACCCACCCCAAAAGGTTTAGAGACTTGACGGAAACAGTAAGACCCTTTTTCAATTCTGCCTGGTTTCCCCACTGCAGACAAGGTTCTATGAAGTGGAAGTTTTAAATATAAACCCCTCATCCCAATGCTTAGTAACTCACCAGCTCTATGTAGGATGCAGAACTTAAAGCTTGGTCTACAAGAAATGTCTAGATTTGCAACACAGATTTTTTCACCCAGATTTCAGATGGCTAAACGCAGAAAAGAATCAAACCCCTGGAACTAGGTACTCAGGCTTTCCATATGAATTACGCATCAGCTCAGGAGCTACCTACTAACCAGCAAAATGAATAGCAAATCACATAAGCTATTCAGTAGGAAATGTCTAAATTAGTAGCTTCTTCCAGACACGAGCTTCTCGCTCAAGGCTGGAGAGAATTTTTCATATGGTTAAAAACCTAGTCTTGCAGATTTAAAGGGTGTTTAAAAAGAGATTAGCCAAAGCGTTTTTAAATGGACCTGACTAGAAAATAGTACGTCTGTTTCCGCAGAAATGTCCTGTATTTCTACCTTAGATTTCTTTCAAAATTGAAATAAGATTCTCTTAATGTAAATTGCAAAATATCGGGATGCACAGCACTGCAACCAAAGAAGGAAAATTAGATGTTTCTGTGAAATCAACACAGTCATTTTTACAAGGTCAGTTTAGTAACAAAAGTCAGAATGAAAAACTGAATGAGAAAGTCTAATAAAGAATGAGAAAGTCTAATAAAATTTGTTCAGTTTTGCATATTTTCAAAACAAACTTTTTTTTTTTTTCTCCAAATATGTGTATCCATATGGAATGCTCCAATTTAGGGAACACTGGTCTTAGCCTTTGTCTTGACCAGCCCTACTTACAGGCAATACTGGTAGGCAGATAAGATGACCCAGTAGGACTATTTTAATGTCTAACTTTGATAATCCCTGAGTGATGACTACCTGAATTTGGCAGTTAGAGGTTTATCCTTCCATAATATCAGCCTGTTCAATCCCTCACTTTCAATCAAATGATCAATAACTCATTAGCTACCGCCTATTTAACTTCAGGGCAGCAAGCAGTTGATGTCACCAGTTAGGAAACATATGGGCATGTTCAGTAATATTTGCAGACCTTCAAACAAAAAATGTAAAGACATTACATTTTGATTTTATGTAAGAATTTACCTGCTGTTTTAATGCTGTACCACCTTCCTAACAAAGATCAGAATTTTCAGTGTGTTGTAATCACCATTTTGTTATATTTAAAAGCCCCAGAAGCCGATGCTAAGTGAT
This sequence comes from Charadrius vociferus, assembly GCF_000708025.1. Taxonomy (NCBI): domain Eukaryota; kingdom Metazoa; phylum Chordata; class Aves; order Charadriiformes; family Charadriidae; genus Charadrius; species Charadrius vociferus. The sequence continues at coordinate 118,746 of NW_009648644.1, forward strand.
CATTCTTGTGGCACTTGTTTGTTTATTCCATTCCAATCCAACGCAATCTCTTTAGCACCTCGTTGCATATTTTTCTCAAGCACTTCTCACTGATGAGAAGCACTTAGATTCCTATTCCCTTTCTTTAACTGCAGCAGTGAACTTGACTTACTTAGAGGATCTGAACTCTCACTTGTTTTTTCCTAGTTTTATTATAAGCTTTTCCTATATCATCATTTCCATAGGGAAGACCCACCTACATATGTATACCCACCTCTTCAGTTCAGAAGAGTTTGCTGTATTTGCAAAGGGTAATCTTAAACCCATATCATTTGAGGCATTTATTTTTCAATTCTACTGATCCTCTGATCAAAGCATTAGTCCATGCAGATAAAACAGTATGGATTTTGTTTCAATTCTGTTGACTCACTACCTGGAATTATTACTTTTTGGTGATATTTTCTCACCAGGAGGTGGAACAAACAGCAGCTCAAGTGAAAGGGTGCTGTGTGAGTGTTTGGTTTTGAGGCAAAAACCTCGTATTAGGCCACCTTCAGTAAGTCACACTTTCAGGCTGTAGTTCTTCAGCGTATTGAGCACCACCACCACAGCGGTTACCGAAACTGCTCTGTGTACCACGGCTTTCGCACCAGTGCCACAAGATGACTGTGGCTTGGCGCTGAAATACGAGCCGACTAATCTCCAAAAAGCAGAGCCAGCGATTCCTCAGATACCTTCACGCACCGGTCTAGATTGTGCTGGATATTTGAGAACTAATTAAGCCATTTCAGAATGGCTCCCAGAAGATTTACTCAAATTGTTGGTAGCAGTCACAGCAAAGTGTGCCCGTCCCAGCAGATATCTAGCAATAAAGCTTTGATTCAAAAAATTTTGAGTCAAAAGATCTGCAGGTTTTACAGGCAAGTAATTAATGAAACTCACACTAGCCCCAGGGTACCAGTACATCCACCTCAGCACTGTCCTCAGCTCCTGTTCGTATTGATGAAAAATTCAACAATGGAAAAGTCTGTAACATCAAGAAGTATGAGAGTTACGGGCACAAATTAAAACCCACTGCATCCTTACGTCTTTATGCTTCCCAGTACCAAGCAGAGCGTGGGTAGGGAGTGACCAGGTGGGAATCAGATGTACTTTTGCGAGGATAATCTTGTGGGAATATTAATTTTCTTCTCCTTAGTCATGACAGCTTGATTGCTCGCTTCATGCGAAATTCGGAGTTCAGCATAATAAAAGAAGTAAATTATTGTACAACATTAAAAATAACCAGTATATTTAACAAGAAATAAATCATTTTATACATACTGTTTCAGAAGTGTCTTCTGTGGCCTGTTAGACCAAGGTAGGTGTAGAACTAACACACAGATCAATAAAAGAAAAATACGCAGCAAAGATAAACAGCATGTCAAGAGTGCTTTGATATTTAATGCCGAGGCCAAGTGTTCTTGAGCAAGGACAAAAATGAGGGAGTGGATCAGCCATACAGGGTTGGCAGCTTTATTCACGATGTCATGTCTCAGCAGTTATTTGCAGTTTGATGGGGATTATGCTCCTGGATAAAATATTCTACACTGAGAATATATTCTATACTCTCAGCTACTACAAGAAACCAGGATTTATCCAAGATTTATTCCAAATGACGGACCTTTCCAACAGCTGTATTAACAGCATCTCATGCTAAAAATGAGGCAATGGGAGTATGACAAGAACCCTAATTTCCTAACAGAGCCCTTATTTCCCAATCTTTCCTCCAAGTCCATGTCCTTAGTTCAAAACAAAGCACTCGCTGGGTGGTGGCCAACTCTTACAAGCTCTGCAATGACCTCTACGGTATGCTCTCCACCCTCAGATTCAAAATCTGGGCTCATTTTCCTTGCAATGGCAAAGAGTCTCCTCTTCCTGCAGACTTCTGCCACCCGTGATGTGGATTCCCCATTCTCCAGTCAAGGGAAATTAGAAGGGAGATTAGAAAGAAATGGTTTTTTTCTGCTGTTTCCCAAAGCTGGTAGGATTCTGGTCTGCATAGAGATTTAGTACACCTTGGCATTGCAAAGGTCTCCTGCCTTTCACAGCATTATTGTGGGGTGGAAAGGCAGAGCCTTGGGTGCTGTAGGGTGGTGTTGGATCTCTGAACGTATATCATTTCCAAGCGAAGGAAACTGAGCTGTTATCTAAAACATAGAACCTTCTTTCCCTTTATCCACAAACTTGTTGTGTTTTCCTCTCAGGTTATCTCAAAGCCTGAAGTGCTGCTGCAGCCCCTCCGAAAAGGAAAATCAAAAGGGCCGAACCACCACTTTCATTCGGGAAGCAAAAGTCTGCCTTGATCGCTTTGATCAACGTTACGATAGTTACATATTCTTCTTCAGGACCGGAAATTTCCTTATTGGAGGCTTTCCACAGGCTCATCCTTTTTTATCCCTTCAGAGAACTTCTGGCACACATGTTTCCTTAGCAGAACACCAGCCTAAATCCTCTTCCTTGGGGGAGACGCTTGGAGCTTCCACTACTTGGATCTATTTTTTTTTGTCGTAAGTGTTCCCATTGACACTCAGCAGTGGTAGTGCCCTTGAATCATCTTGAAGCTGCAGGAGTACTTGAGAGATGAGGTTTTCAGTTAATTAGATTTTGCTGCCTAAACTGTGAACTTTTTCATCATTTTCCCTTACCGTCTTGGCTTGCAGCTTCGCAAAATTTGCAGAGACTCTTAATTTCCTTTTCCTTTGGGAGGCAGTGATGTAGAAAGTGCCTTGCTCAGCATTAATCTACGATAGCTTCCCTCCAACCAAAGGAGCAGCCTGAGTTACGCTACCGACAGCGTACACTGCTGTAAAAACCCTAGATTAAAGTCTTAACGATCACTTTAATTCTTCTTGTAACTGGCTATGTTTGGCAGTTTGTTTTAAGTGCCTTGAAAATATTTCCTTTCACTGGAAGAAGCAGTTAACGGGTTTGAAAATTCCATTCAATTTCGGCACTTTGGTGGAAAAAAAAAAGACAGAAAAATGGGAAAGCCAGAGCTCAAAGAAGACGATGCTCTAACGTTCTCCACTACTTCACCACCGTTGTGGAAAATCCGCAGAGGCACACTTTCCTTTGCTCCTCTTGCCTTCACCAGTTCTCCACTACTTCACCGCCGTTGTGGAAAATCCGCAGAGGCACACATAGGATGAAAAAGAAAAGCGTAATTCTCCTGCAACAAACATGGATGATGTTTTCAAAACTAGATGTTGCATTAAATGAATAATAAGAAGACATGCATGGCTGGTAGAGTATACGCAGCTGTTCGAAAGGTGCATCATATTGGTTGACGTTGGTTTTGGAGAGAGAAATGTGCAGATGCAGGGAAATTACAAACGTGCCTCAAGTTGCTTCAGCGCAGACCGTTTCTCTCAGCTTAACAGTCCACACCTACTTCATTGCAAACACTCAAGGATTTTGAACCTACTATAGTAGCTTTAAGCATCTTTTATGATGACTGCTGTACGTAGAAACTATGTTAAGAAATACTAAAAATGCCTTTCTTAGTTTTGATGTAAGAATCTCACAAAGGACATCTCACATTTAACCACGGACTGTCCAATTAACCATGATGGAGT
>NW_009648644.1:122363-141148 GCF_000708025.1 Charadrius vociferus
TAAACCGTCCCCAGATCGTTTCTGCCTATCAGCTGGCCTGCTTGATTGTGACAACTATCCTTTTGTTTCCCATTAATCAAGAGAACAGCTTGCTTAATAATTTCCTGGCCTTTGGTCCTGTAATTTAGGTCATTTAAATTTTTTTTTCTTTTTATCATAAGCCTAATGGGCACGTTCAGGAGCATGATGAAGAGCAAAGCTCCTGACAAATGGCAGCTATCTCGTGAACTTTAACAAGTGAGTTTGCAACAGCAATGAACAATGAGGTGCAGCTCTCTTTAAATCAAGCTGGGGGGGAGACAGTTTCCAAAAGACAAATACTGAGCTTCCAGCAAGCGTTGGAAAATTTGCCAAGGACACAACACTGAGTATAATGGTAAGATAGCAAAAACCATGTAAAAAGCACATCATGTACATGGAAGTGTTTTTTAAGAAATTCTTTGGTTTAACCTTTCCTAAAATTCATACCTGCTCGATTCTTCCATGAAACTCAAACCCAAACTTCTAGCACAACTAAGAAGTTGAACTAAGTAGTTAACTAAGGTAGTATACATTATTTATGGGGTAATGACAGATCTTTTATATATATATATATATATATATTTATATCTGGGATCCAAATGCTTAGTAACAAAGATAAGTATTGTTATTATTGTTATTCCAGTTTTCACATGAAAAAATGAGGGTCAGAGAGGTGGAATCACTTACCCAATAACACTTGGCAAACCAGTGATAGGATCAGAAATCAAACCCAGGTCTCCTGAAAGCACTGGTCGTCCTGGGAAGGAAGCCAACCTTATACCCACCAACTGCAGGAACCCAGAAGAGTCTATATATCGATTAGGAGGTCGCTGAGCAAAAGTATTCCCTTCTGCACTTTACTACGGTCAGCATTTGCAGGAGCTAATCACAAATTTCCTGTAGTAATCTCACCGTTTCATTTCTGTCTTTAAGACTCTGATTGCCTGATTAATTGGCAAGCCGATCTTGTTGTAAATTCCTCAAGTTATTGAATCAATTGTGACCTTAATCTGGTAACTAGACTGGATAAGTTCTAGTTAGTTTAGTAAAAGTTTTTTGCTTATAATGTTTACACCCTTTGCAAGAAATGCCATTGATTCTTCACTTCCTTCTTTACTAATTTATGCCGAAACTCACTATGAGCTCCACAAAGATAGTTTTCTTTTAAATTTCGGAATAGACTAGTAAGCCAAGGTGCTTTGCTGTGGCGTTTACAGAGGTGCAGCACTGTTTCTCAGTCAGGACCTTGTTCCTCACCCAACTGGAAGATAAATCTGATGGTTTCCGTGGTGGTTCCTGCTGCCTCCCAGGTGCCCTCAGCCCTGGGGAGAAGGAGCACCCCTCCGGATTGGTGCTGAGCTGTACCTGTGCGATGGCTGGTAGACCGGAGGGAAGAGTATTTCTCACTTTTTCTGCTAAAACATGAGTTTTCACAAAACTCCTTGTCTTTGAAACTTCCATCCTTCTGGCATGTTTGGTTGACTCTGGTCAGTGCACCAAGGGCGTTGGGCAGGCAGAGGGACTATCAAACCACACCGTTGCATACACCGAATTTCATTGAGAAACCAGGAAAAATACAGCTTTGCATAAGAACCGCATTCCCGGGGCTGTAATTCAAATTTAATGACTTTCCTTTGCGTTTATCCGGCTTTGGATCAAGTGTTACACGTGCAAGATGGAACTCTACTACCATAAAAACATCGTACCTTTGCATTTGCTCCTGTGTGAAGGCGAAGTCGACCTCTACCACATTTTCCAGGACTACCAGGACTCCAGGACATGAAGTTAGACACAAGTTACAGACTTGCGGCTTTTGTTTTAGGAACGCCTTGCCCAACTGGCAGTGGCGCTCGTCTGATCTGGGAGAGAGTCTGAAGTCTGCACAGGATCAAAAATTACATCGACTCACCATCACTATGCTCAGCCATGAGCAGGGAAATCGTTTTAACACTTGAGTTAATTCCCATTAAGCATATTGGCTTCTCTCCTTAGATAGTGTAAAAGAGCATTGATTCCTTGGCTTGAAGAATATGTGGATTCCTGGCCATTGGAATTCTAGTTAACATCGAGGGTAAATTTTTAAATTTTAGTACTGTGTAAGCTTTTTAAAGAAGTCTCCTTAAAGTGTCTTTCTTTTTTAAGGAAGTGTCCTTTTGTCCCAAAGTCGTACATGAGCACAAACACCAGAAAACGGGATATTTTTTTTTTTTAGCTACTTCTGCTTTAATCATATGTGATTTTAGTTCTTGGCTTAGTTTTTTTGCCTTCATTTTTTTTTTTTTTTTTTTTTTGTAAAGAAGATGTAATTGAGTAATCTGCCTAAATAATAATAAGGCTTCTTAGCTAAATCTTAAACTTAAACTCAGCGTAACAGTCAAGAATAATAATCAGAGTAATACAAGGGAATGCGTAATGGTCCATATCCCCACTGCAAAATACGGTGGAGAAGTGAGAGTTTTCATGCCCTATTAAATGTCCTGCAAGGACAATTCTCCCTTTTGACTGTCCTTGCTGTCGTGGCTGTTTACTGCACGCGTGCGCGGTGGGGTTGGAAGGGAAGCGAGAAGTTTACTGCAGAGACAACCGCTCCTCCACCTGCTATCTCCACGGACCTTCAGCTGCGAAACTGTTGGGGCCAGAAAAAATACGAGATCTTTTTAATAACTTTGAAATGTTTGGCCCTTTGAGTAGAAACCCAGTCCCGTGGTGGGCAGCTCAGCTTGCCGCACGGCGTGCACGGGAAGCTGGGAGCCCCCAAACAGGAAGGTAAACCAGGTCCAGGCTGCGCCGGAGGGGGCATCACCTTCATCTCATCTGGAAAGCCGATTCCTTCTACAGGAAAAAATGATAGACTCCTAAGCCCGGCAGAGAGCACAACGGAAAATACACCTGGTTTGCAGCTCTGGTTTGGCTTAGGTGAGTCTACACCTCTCTCCAGGGATTGACTTCCGGCAAAAATAGCCCTGAAGGAAAAGACCAGACTCCAGGGGTCCTTTTTTGAGGTGTTTTAACTTTTAGGCAGCAAGTTCCTTCATCACCCGTTTGCTGGAGTGGCCTCCTGCTACGTGATGCTTTGTTTCAGCGTGAGAGGAATGGCTCAGGGCACACTCCCACCCACTGCGTACCTGTGTCAATACCTTTCTCTGATGTTCTGCGTTCCTCCCAGAAATGGCTTATGGCTAACTATAAAAAATTGGGGTTGGAAAGTCTGTCGTCCCCCCACCTCCTGTGCTAGTAGCCTAAGTCTCCATGAAAAGAGGGTCTGCATCCTCTTACGCACCTCTTTCGGCTCTTCCTATGCAGAATCTGAGAAGCCGAACATACTGCACCCCCCCGGGGATTTAGGATAAAACCCTTACTCTCCAGCATGTAGGTGAAGGCTGAACATGTTCACAGCCTTGGGAACACACGGAAACAGGGAGAAAAATTCTGATGAGAAAAAGGTAAAGCAGCACCGGTGTTTGATCGCCTACGGGGGGGCGGGGGGCAGCAACTTCTCTAGTGCTGTCTGGGATACAGCACGCTGAAAATACTGCTCGAGCCCTTTATCAGGTTATCCTGACTCCCATTTCTTACGGAGATTTGCCACAAGGCCGTTCTTTCCCTTGGCAGGGCCTTTGACAGCTAAGATGCTGCCAGTGCCCACAACGCCACACAGGTTTTGTTCCGCACTGAGCTCCAAAACACTGTTTTTAAATATAGCAACTAGTATTTAAAGCCTTTTTCTTTGTTGCTCAGCAACTTGTCTGTAATGAAGGATGTACTGCTCGCGGGCTTCCTTGCAGAGGGGAGCCTGAGCATCAGTCAAAGCAGCATCCAGGTAGGCGTACACTGGCCAAGGCAGTGATGAATTAGATGCCAACCTGTTTTGTTATATTTAACGTCAATGAAGTCAGCAGTGGCAGAAAGCAGGGGAGGCGCAGCCGGTGTTCTGCAGCATCAGACTAGTCAGAGTATAAAAGGCAGTGGACTGGTTCACCGATTTGAAATTAAAAAGAGAAGAGTGGCATGAACTGCTAAGCAGATGTTGTGTGTCATGATTTACTTTTGGACCGCTGCCATGCTGCCTGCAAGCAGCCCAGTTCACACCGAGTGCAATGGTTTGGGGTCACAGGCTGTGTCTTCTCCCATCACACTAACACAAAATGCTGAACCAATGTTGGGTTAACTGACTGAACATCTAAATTTTCTGCTCACAAGAAACACCTTTTCTATTTTTCAGCAAGGTTCCAGCCCAGATTAAAGACCAAGCCCAAATCTGTCTATCAAATAAAATTTATCTGCAATCCTTCTAAACAAGAAATTCAAGAGAAAAAGGGTTGGGAAATGAAAAAACCCCAGTATTTCCAAAACAAAAGATCCTTTTCATACACTGCTGGGCTTAATACCTGAATGTCAGCTTCACTCTTCAGCTGATGTTATTTCTTTTTAAATCCAAGAACGTGGATAGTTTCCAGCCCTGAAGTCAATAAAACTCATCTTCCTTCTGACGGACGTTCCAAACAGCTTTCTATGCTTCACCTTGCAGCAGAGGAGGACTTTCACTGTGAGGGTTTCTAAAACAGAATCATAGAGCGCTTTGGGCTGGAAGAAGCCCCTGGAGGTCATGCAGTCCTGCTCAGGGCCATGTCCCATCCAGTCGTAAGCACCTCCAAAGGTGCAGATTCCAGGGTCTCCTTGGGCAATCTCTTCCGCCCTCAGAGAAAAATATTTGCTCCTAACATCTAATCAGAATTCAGTGTGTGACAGCTTGTGTCTATTGCCTCTCACCCTGTAGCCAGTCACCTCTGAGAAGAGTTTGGCTCCATCGTCGCTGTGTCCTCCGATCAGGTAGTTGTAGACAGCCATAACATCTCCCCAAGACTTCTCTCCTCCAAGCTGAGCGAACACATTCATCTCAGCCTCTTCTCTTAGGTCATATTCTCCACCCCCCCCAGCCATCTTGATGGCCTCCACTGGGCTCAGTCCTGGATGTCAATGCCTTTCTTTTGATGGGAAGCCCAAAAGTGGAGACATCACTCCAGATGCAGTTTTGTAAGCATCCACCAGAAAGGAAGCATTCCTCACCTTGATATGTTGGCTGTGCTCTGGCTAATATGGCCCAGGTTGCCCTTCCTTACTGCAAGGACCCACAGTTGCTTCATCCTTCACTCTCTGGCTCCATCCTAAAGCGTGGACCTCCCACTGGCCTCCAGAGACCCACAGAAGTCAGTGTGAGACTTTACCCTCAATACTGCTGAGGGTGAGAACTGCCATTTTTTCTTTTCTCTTCTATTTGCAAAGTCAAAGTTTATTTTTCCTAAGCTGGTTTAAAAATCAAATCAATTGCAGGTGAATCAAAATTTAATTTTAGACAGAAAATGCATCTGCAGTGGAAACAGAATATCAATCACTAAACCTTCGTATTGTGTCAATAATCCGTCTGTTTGCTAAAAGTTCATGTTGGCTGTAAGAAATGTGACATTTACCATACAAATTTTATTACTTTCTCCCCATTCACCTCTTGCAATAAAATTGGGTGGGTTTTTTTTTTTTTCCTATAAATCATCTCTAATTGAAGCCTAAAAAGAACTCCATTGTAACAAGCTGAGATTTCAAAATAACTCATTCAGCTGTTCCTCTTGCAAAAACAATATGCTGTTCCTATGGAGCAGCCTCGTATGTAACATCCCTTCTCTGTCACTAACTTGTTACCATCAAGCACAGGCTGAGATGGTAATTTCCTTCTAAGCACCTCTCATCTGGCGGTTACAACTCTCTGAAAATTATTCTTTAGGCCACAATTCCTCGTGCCTATAAACCTGCATCCAATATTTTTAGATACTTGAGTAGGAGAACAGTCCCGACTATTTTATGCTCATCAGCATCTACAAGGTGCTGGTTTGTGACTAAGCTGGTGAAGCCTTGGCAAAATTCCCGATCAGGTTCTGTATTTTACAGGCTTTTTCTCTCAGCCACGGGGGGTGTGACGGCACAGCAGGACCTTGAGTGGATGCCGCAGTCTGTCGAACGCGTGGCAGCATCGCAGTGAGGGGTACACGCGGCCGTACAGAAGGCACAGCAGCAATCCTCTTTGTTGTGCTTTCTGCAAGAGGGCCCAGAGGAAGAAAGGCAAAAACAAACCCAGAAATCTCTACGTAAATGTGAATAAAGACTCACTTCCTAGCTCTAAAAAGAAAAGAAGAGTAAATAAAGGTATGAATAACTCCATAACGTACGAGTAAAAAGTGCTTCAAGATCCTTCAGTGAAGAGCTGTCACCACCACACAGTGTCACCTCCTTCATCTGTCTACATATGGATCTCTCTTCTTCTCCAAGTGGTAGCACTGTACGCTGTTTAATCATAGATTTTTTTTGCAAAAATTCTTATCAAAACCATTCACTCCCCTCCATAGTCTATCAATTACAAGACATCCTAGCTGCATGGAATAACTCATAATGAAGAGAGACAAAGTTAATTCCCAAGCACCCAGCTGAACAGCTGCGCCAGACTCGTCTGATCGGAATCGGAGAGGTTTTCAGCAGAATTTCGTGTGCTCTTTTTGGTAGACTTTAGAATAGCTTTGCTTTTTAAAAAAATTAATGTGTGCTTCTCTCCGGCCGTAAAATATGCCCATATAAATGTGTTATCTGTCTATTAGTTTCCTAAGTGAAAAATGTATTGGGATCTCTGATTAAAAGGGACAAAGATATCCCTCATTGGTTTTGACAGGTTGGATATTGCCGCTCGGTATCTTTCCCTCCTCTGCCAGCAGAAGAGCTATTATGAAACCAGGGCACGCTCTCATCGACGGATGGGCTGCGCTATATTATACATTTTTATATTTTTTTTATTTTATATTTTTATTCCTCTGGGAGGGAGCATCAGTATATCCTGGCCCTCTTCTTACTTTACCCCAGTGCAGCCCAATTCAGATATAAACTCCAGTGTACCACCTCTAAGGGGACAATTCCCCGCTGCAAGCGCTCCACTCCTGGCAAGGGAGACATGTCCTTCCATGGGTCTAGATGGCTCTGGAGGTCATACCGCTGCATAAAAGGGCTTTAAATAACTAGTGTGTGACTTACCCAATTCAATAAGAGACAGTTCTTAGTCAAAGTTACCCACTGAAAAAGGTGAATTAGAAAATTTGACCTGGACTGGCAATGTTTCAATATTCCCCCATGACTGGTGTAAAGCAGTGGGATGGAGAAGCAATCTGCTTTCCCCCACAGCTGTCAGGCCCTCCTTCGAGAACTGTTGTCTGACAAGGACGAGTTTTGTTTAGGAAGACAGAAAGGAACCCAAATTTTCAGTTTTCTACTTCACCTCCCAGCACCTTGGCAGCCGGCGTAACCGGGGCGTTTGGTTATTGTGTAGGAAATAGGCTGTAACAACTCTAACAAACCCAAGTCAGAAGAAATGAAGGTTTTCTTTCAAAGCTTTTACACTCATTTTAGATTTCCTGACCTGTGAGCTAGCTCGCTGCCATCCAAGAGGGCATTGTTCACTAGATGAGGTTTCAAGCTGCCACTGGTTTTTCATTAGCAATCTCATGATCAGGACCATCCTATTCATCGCTAAAGTTTGTGCCAGCATCCTTTTCAAAAGCCTCTGTTGAATTACGTTCCTCCTGACAATAAAGACATTCCTATCGTTTTGTTCCAAGTTTGCTTGGTGGTTTGGCTTTGGGTTTTGGTTTGTTTTTTTTTTTTTTTTCAGTAGTAGTAATGAGGAAAACCTGTAGCAAAAATGCTTTTTTAAAAATGTATGCCATAACAGAGACTAGTGACTTCTAAAAACTGGACTTAGACTCAGAGAGACCCAGCTCTGATTTAAAAATCATTTAACTGAGGATGGTTCAGCACGTGTAACAAAAGGCAGACCTGAAATGACATGCATTTTGTAACTCAATTTACAGCTAACATTCAATCACAATTTGTTAATTGCCTTCCAAGATATGGAGATACACTCCAACAACATCCTTTCACTCTCACTAACTTTTTGCAGGAAGGGAAATCTCTTGAGACAAGAACAGCAGTTTGGGAAGGGGAAAATACTTAAAAAAAGGAGAAAATCAATGTTTTGGAGACAAAGTCAGACAAAAGATACAAACCAGAAGGAATTGTCCTTGTCACCCAGTCTGAATACACCATTTGGAGACTGTGTCATTGAGGGACCTTCAGAAACCAGCTGGGAGGTGTCATCCTCTCAGGCAATGGGTCATGCTGCTCTGTGCCGAATGCCGAACTGTTCCTGAACGGAGCAGATATCTGTCCCGAGGGACTTCCAGGCAGCGGAGCCCATCTCCTCGCTGTCATGAGCATCCACATCATATAACAACATTTATACAACATCAAAGTCCAGCTTGCGTTTCCTGCCTTTGTTCTGCTTCCAGAAAGCCCTTCCTGAAGTTTCCCCTGTCAACGGCTGGCAACCTTCTCCTAATTTCCACACTAGATTTGCTCATGGCTAATGTTATTGCTGTGCGTTTCTCTAAATTGCCCTCCAGCTTAAAAAGCTCCACAGCTAAACAAATTTTTGGTGTTCATCATTCCTCCTCCTGATGAAGTTAATACTCCCATATGTAATCACCACACTGCTCGGGTAGCTAAACTTAAACGAAAGAGAATAAAGTGGAATTACTCGAACAGTGTGTTGAGAAAAATAAATGTAGCTATTTAAATTTTGATTTAAAATTGATTTACAACCAATCCTCCTTAGAATTCACTGACAAAATTGCTCTAATGTTCAGTGGGACCAGAATTTCATATCACAACATGTCCTGGGGCGCACTGAAACACAAACGCACCCTGCCAAACAACCTTCTACTCAGATCTTTCCCATTCCTCCTAGTTACCTGCAAAAATCTATCCAAAAGTGTCTTCTGCCAAGCACTCAGAAGTCACAAATTTCAGGCTATTTTGAACTAGAGATGGGAAGAAAATCCCAGAGTCCTAACAACCAGGACCTGACTTAAACATCTCTGATGGTGACAGATACGATGGAGATACAAAGAGCAAGCTGACATTTTCTTTCTTTTAAAATGCCACTGAAACATTGATGGAAGTGCAGACAAAATGAAGGCTGACGGAGCATGTCTGATACCTCCTTCCTTGTTTTTCCGGACTGGGCTGGAAAAACAACACCTCCAGCTTGCTTTGGGTGAGTCAAGACGAGCACAGTGGTGGCAGAGCTGTAGGACTGGGGCAGGGACAGCCCTGGTAGCGGAAATGATTTATTGTGTATGCTGCAGCACTGAGTTCAGCCGGGACTAAGGGAGAGTTTATCAGTACGGTGTTCAGAAGTGAAATTTTGCACATGATTTCTACGGCCCTGTAGAAAACCTGAAGGCTTGGGAAAAGCGTTTTCAAGTCAAATCCAACAGGTGTTCATAAAAGGCAATAAAAAAGATTCAGAAAATTGTTTCCTTATCCTACAGTTATTGTCTTTGAAGAAATAGATTATGATATTGGGGGTTTGATGGGGTCACGGTGACAGCTGACACTGGATGGACCAAAGACTTTGTCTTTTCAATAAGAAAAGAGCTACACAGAAGCCGGAGGTTTCTGGCCTTTCAGATTGCAGCCCAAGAGGAAATGATGCTTTAACGCATAATTGCTCCTTATTGCTCCTACACTGATCACAGCTTCTCTTAATGTGAGTATTCAGGACACAACGGGTTCTGATCGCTGTGTAAAATACTTCTTTCATCTGCTCATACACCAAGCTCACTCTTCTCCAAACTGAGGACTTCTATTTTTTGTTCTCTTTTTCCTCCTCTCATAAGGCATGTCCTTCATCCTCTTCATCATACCAATCACATTTTAACTTCTTTATCTCTATATCTGGTCTATATATCTATATACCAGAAGAATGACGCTATGACTTGCTATTCAAATTATGTATTTCATATTGTGTAAACCACAGTTCTTTGGTTAACCCTTTTTTTCACTATTTTGAAAGACAAATTATCCATGACTCATTCTGGAGAGATGACGCTACCAAATAATTATTTTTTTTTTTATTTAGTCAAAGCCTTAATTTATTCTTAACCTTTTAATGTTAACTGTCTTCATGCCTTCTTCCATAATCACTGTAGATTGGCAGACCCCCAGGCAGCAATGCCAGCCACTTCTTCTACCATGGGATGGAATAAGTTGCTCTTTGGAAGAGCTTGTGTCCTCACCGAGTGCACAACAAGGCCAGAAAGTTAGCATTTCACCCTACTACTCCAACACCTCTTGGACCATAACAAATAGTGCCATTCACAAAGCAGCGGCTTCACAGTGAGACTCAGATCAGTTCATCTGGACGTTCTGAATCACCCAAGCTCTGTAATTTCGTCTAGCTCATCCTTCACCCGGTCCCCAGTAAGACAAAATGCCATGCGAGCACCTAGGCTTGAGCTGAAGAGATGATTGCACTGTCGCAGTTGCTGGAAGTTCAATGGTTACTCAATTTCACAGTTAAAAACTGGCACCTCATTTCTCACTAGAATTCATCTAGCTGTGCATTTTAGTCACTTTACGCTTTTTTTTGCTGAATAGAGTTCTTACATGCTATGATCGCTTTTGGTAAAATGGAGAGTTTTCCACATAGGGCACAATTTCTGGCCTCAAATCACTTTAGTGGTTTGTCTCTGCACTCCTTTCACTTCTTCATCATTTCCCTTATAATGGACGGCCCAGAACTGAACCCATTTATTGTGTTTACAAATGCTGCACAGAAGGCAATATCACCTCTTCATTTTCATGCGACTCCTCCTTTTAGAAATACATCATCCTGCACCTACACTGTTTAGACACCATTTAATCAAGGTACTACACAGATATTTATCTTCTTGTACGCTTGAATCATAAATAACTATCTCATCCATTCATCATTTTTGTCGCTATCCTCTGAATTTACTGTAATGGACTTCCTCAAGAAGGGCAGCTCCACAATTGCACACAGTAGCCAAGTGGTCTTACCCAGCTGCATGTTTAGACGTCTACAGTTCGGAAAGGTAAGGAATAAGCGTAGGTCACGTGTTGGAAGAAAAACAAGTCATTTTTATTGACATGCTGCTTTGAAGATTTTCTTCTACATCGAAAATTCAGAAGTCAAAAGATGCAATTATAAGATCATTCTTCACTCCCATTAACTTCAGTCTTGGCTATGGAGTGTTACAGCTCTTAAATGCCTCTTATTGACCAGTAATGGAAAATACAAATGAAAAATTGGTTTATGGTACAATGCATACTTAGATTATCAAAACTATAAACTCTTTATGACAGCACCATCTTTTTCCTGTGCCTTTATATAACGTGATGGCGAATAATTCCATGATTAATCCACGCTCCTAGTCTCACATAAATAATTAATAACAATAAGCAGTTAATTAATTTTCCAAGTAATGATGTTTCTGTTTCACTGCTTTTGGGTAGGCACTAGAAATATTAATAGATCAAGGTGATGGGCAAAGCACCGAATAGTCAACGATGCGGAAGATTAGACCGTCCCTGAATAAAGCACAACTTACACCGCTCTGTGGGAAATTGATTCATATGCAAGAATTCATCCAGGATACGCTGAGAAACTAATTATTCAGAGGAAATCAGTAAACTCCAGAGCTGTGGTGAGAACAGCATGCGATAATCTACATGTGGCCACTCAGGGCTGTATGTTTTTTCAAGGGGATCACCACCTGTGCCATGCCCCCGTTTCAAAAGATGCTGATGGCTTTTTCAGAGCGCACTCAGCACACAAAAGCAGTAAAATCACGCACAGCTACCTCTGGGCGACAAGTGCTCAGGCACAAAAAGCAAATCAGGCTCTGCTTAACTCAGGTGAAAATTCACGGCTATTACGGTGATTTCTGAATCCTACCACCTTTCTGCTCTCAGGAGAAGCTCTCCTCTTTCTTATAACATTCCTGTGCTTCCTCCAGTGTCATAAACACTTTAATTCCTCTCTGCATTACGCCGCCCATGCTTTCTCACAGAGGCAAATGGTGTTCGTTTGCTTTTGCAGGAGTGTGACTCTCAGCAGCGAACCCATCCTTTGGCCGCTTGCGCTGGTCAAAGGTCACTGAAAGCATATCAGGATAAAAAGCAGTGTCTAGGATGCCAGACAGCCAAAGCACAGCGTTTGTCATTAACCGAGTATTTAAATTCGAGCTAATGTCACTCCTATAAATAGGTGGCTGCAAAACAAAGATAGGAAGTACAGAAGAACTGAAAGATTTCCTTCAAAGAGAAGTGCCTACGCGTTCCCTGCCTAATCACTCGTCGCTCACAAGGCTGAAGTTTAGATGCCTCGTGGAAATGTCCTACCAACATAAGTGCCTAAATTACCTGTCAAACCAGCGGAGAAGGTTAGATGCCTCTGAAGGTGTCCAAAGACATCTCATCCCCATAGCGTAAAGCTGAGGGGAGGAAGGTTGGATGCCAACCTTAGACTTCCAATGTCCGGGTAGTAAATAGTCCACGTATTCTGCATCATGGGCTTGGGTTGAAGGGACTTGCCAAAGCCAGAGGAAGACCGCAGCCTGACACTGAATGACCTCTTTATCTCCTAACCTCCTATCTGAATCCCTGAAAATCACACTCCATACAGCCCCTCCAAAAAAAAAGACCAATGCCCTGGGGCCTGATGAGGTCTGTAAAGAAAGTAATGGAACCACCAACATATTTCTCCTTTTCATCTTTTTGCTAACTAACAGTAAAAAAAATCTTCATAATTTCTTCCTAATCTTCTAGAGTGCAGAATAGAAACCTTACACACCAAATGATTCTATGATTCTATGATCAGCTGCTGCTGCTGCCCAAAGTAGCTTCATTTCTTCTCATTGAAAATGATTTCCTCCCTACAAAGCAGCTAAAAGCCCACTTCACCCCTTGGAGTCTTTGTTATTTGTGAAGGCTCTCAGTCATCCTCACAAACGTTGCTTGCTGGGAGCACTTGGCAATCTCACCCTGCAGGTTTCCCATGACATTCGCTCCTTTTCCATCTCCTTTACTGCAGCCTGATGTTTTTCAAAACTGTAGAAAAAGTGACTTATTGACAGGCACAGCTTGTGAGAAAGCTAGCTGCTTTTGAGGGGATGTTCCTTGTTACAAACACATCTCCCTTCCACTTATCTCCAGCGGTGGACCGTATTATCAGATAGGCAATTTATTTCCGTCCCATCTTGCCTGTTGCGGCGTGCTATAGATCAGGGAGCTTCCCTTCGTTATCAGGTGTGACAAAAGCCTGGTGTTAAAGGTTACAACACCCAAGAGTAACCCAGTCCTACTTCCAGGCCAGGATTGGCAACAAGGAGATGGAGACGTTAGTCCCACGTTCGCAGTCTGTCTTCCCGGGACCTGCTTTATGCCCATCACTACCCTTTCCAGCACGTTGGGTTCTTGCCAGGGTTTTCATCTAGGAGCACCAGTTGTAGAGCCACAGCTCTGGCTTTGCTTCAGTCCCTGCTTCAATATAGCTCTTGTTCATGCTGCTCCTGCAAAGGCTTCTAAGGGAAAATTTATTCTGGAGGAGAGGGTGCGCACAGAACTTTAACACAGTTGACTTCTCTTTGTGTTCCTGCAGCTCAGGGCCCCATTAACCCCACTCTGCCCAGTGCCCTTCTCTTTTGGTGCGACAGGTACGTGGTATCACCGGGAAAGGATTTCAGTGGTGTACGTGCGAGACATTTTATCGTCGTCCGTGTGAGCATCAATTTCACCTCTAGTTTTAGTTAAATTCCACTATTATCTTGTGCTCAGGAGATTTATATTTTTTTTTCCTGTTTATCACGACAAACCTGCAGCCATTAAAAAAAATGCAAGAGAAGTGACCACAAGGACTGGTGACCTCATCCGCAAGGATACCACAATAGGGAAAAAAAAAAAAAAGTCCCTCCCTTAAACAGAAAGAGATATTAAAGTAAATTTTCAGGTGGGGTCTAAAGGTTGACTAATTCCACATCTCTGCACCATAACACCCAATAACCCTCTCACGTGCCGAACAAAGGCAGAGCATCTTGCGCATCTCCCACTATCTCTATGTTTCAACCTTCTCCCTCTAAACTCTCCTATTGTCATCTCTAAATTAAACTTCTTCAGTGTCAAGGCTTTGAACAACGCCACCTCAGCTCATGTCTGTGCTGGAAAATTAATTCTTCTGTAAGTGGATGTCTCCTTCCTTCCTCTCCAGGAGAAGTACGACCTGTTTTCTCTCAAAATCCACCCCCAGGTCTCACGTACACAGTCTTTGCAGACCAGAACGTCTTTGAAAACGTACACAAGGTGCACACAGTCGGGTGTAAGAGCACTTGGTCCCGTCCCCCCCATCACGCTGCTAACCACTAGTGCATTCTGCCCACCCCTGTGGCGAGAACCAGAGCTCCCACTATGGAGAGTGACGTTGCATACTGGGAAGGATTTCAGCGACTTGACTGCTCTCATCTCACTACAGAGAGCATCTTCCGGAGCCTGCCCTCCTCAGCAGGCTCACTCCAGCTGTGAAACATCTCCATGGATGCCATGGAGCCCAGAAATACTCATGGACGCCTAAAACTGGGTTCAGCCTCAGACCAGAAACATTCAGGTTTGTCTTGAGTGCCCACCCTGGGATTCCTGTGGGGCTTCCTGCTTCGTTTCCCCCCATCCCTTGCCAACACACTCCAATTTCCATGTCCCCGTAAGCTCATAATTTTCCCTTTTGGAATAGTTTATACAGAAAAATGTATTATTTTTCCATTATTTGGTAAAGATAAGGGATAGAATTATTGCGCAGGATGGGAGAGAAGACTATTACCTCTTTCACTGCAGTAACGTTTGTTATTCTTTGTTTTTAAAAGAATGACCGCAGTCCTTTCAGGGTATTAACTTTTGTTTGCTTTTTCCTGTAGGACTACCAAAGAAGAGAGATTGAAGATTAAAGAAAAAAATCTCATGGAAAGGAAGTTTAGCTTTAACAGCAACTTACATATTTGTTTGCATTTTTTGATAAAGCTTAATTATAAAGCCTTCGTAGAAGTAGCTTACAAATAAACATCTCATGGAACAGCAATAATGATGCTGGTAATCTTTTTTTTTCCTTTTAAGAGATTGAAGTCTGACAAACACTGGGATAACAAGAAACAAATTGGTTACAGTTAATGTTAGTACAGTAAGGCAGAAAAAAACAGCAGATAAATCTTTCAATAGAGGAAATCCCAAAGCTTTCTTTGACATCTGTGCAGATATAGCTGGATTAAGAACCCCGTGTTCACTAATAAATTTAATATCAGACATCTTCACTGAATTAATCCTGTCCAGATAGGTCACTTCCCCAACTGAAGCCTTTTGAGAAAAAAATATTGTAAAAAAAAATAAAAAATGCTTCCAGTAGGCAAAACCCCCCAAAGGTTTTCACTTCAGGGATGATGTTTTTTCCTTACCTTCTCCCTTTTCTTTCCCCACAAAACTTCCCCCATAACATTTTCCTTTTTTTTTTTTTTTTAACCAGTTTTCTTTTGTTTTCTTTTACCCCTGAAAAGGAATTAAGAGGAAGTGGAGCAAACCCTTAAAAGACTGGCTCAGTAAAAACTTTGATTATTCAAGCGGTTCCCATCAATAGAGTCAAAATCCACTTGTCTCAAGGACAGCAAACATCCCCATCTCTTGTAATAACTTTTTCTAATAGTTTGGAAGGGAGAAGCTTGCGGATTTCAGCACTTCTTGAGCACACCAAAAAAAACCCCAAACAACCCGAGGCCAGATACACAATTCAGTGACCGAAAGTCTAAACTCATGCCAAGTCTATGCGTAAATGCCTCTGTCAAGTCCTTTGAAGAATCTCAGGAAATCGAACTGCCAGGGGACTAATCCACACAAACCAGTGACAAAGTGGACTTAAGTGGGACTTCTGCTCTCTGCCTAGGACTTGGTGGAAGAGACCCCTGTCAGCTGGGGAGGAGAAGCTAAACAGCGCAGCCGAGAACCTCATCATTGGCAATCACAACGTCCTGCTGAGCCACGAGGACCGGCGCGGTAAGAGACAGGAGGTGACCTTTTCTCTTTTCCTCATCGCAACCTGTTCAGATATGTTTTAAGCAAAGATACTTAAAGAAAACTCCTGTCAGCTGGGGAAGAGAAGCCAAACAGTGCATCTGAGAACCTCATTGTTGGCCATCACAACGTCCTGCTGAGCCACAAGGACCGGCGCAGTAAGAGACAAGAGGTGACCTTTTCTCTTTTCCTCATCACAACCTGTTCAGATATAAGTTTTAAGCAAAGATACTTAAAGAAAACCAAGTGCTTGCTTCTTTGCAAAAAATATTTCTTACTTGTTCTTTCCCGGAGACTTGGAATCTTCCGGTTCCTCGAGGTTTCAAGCCATGTCCATCACCACAGCAGCGAGGGGACGCTGCTGCCGGTGTGACAGCCTGCCTGCAGGTGATGGCAAAATACCGACCTGCAGTGTATTGTTATTGTTCACGTGCTCTGAGCTCTGTAACGACATTAATTCTATTTTCAGAAAAATAAAGTATCTTTAAAACCTGACCTCCTCCTACTTTCTGGGTACTTTCTTTCACGACAGCAATTTACAGAGTAGGTGGGAACTTGCGCCGTACGCACAGAAACATCCACCACTGAAATAGCTTGCCCAGTCAAATTTGGATTACAAATGGACACTGGGAAAAAGGTTTAAGGAGGGAAGAATTAGCCAGACCCTTTCTCTTACATAAATGGGGATGAATTCTCATAAGTTCAAGATCTTAAAGTTACGGGAGAGATTCTCACAAAGTATTGGATATCACAGCATTTATATATTCATATTTTGAATGCCCTTGGTATATCCCCTCCTGGTTTTTACTTTTCTTTATTTTAACTGATTTTCAATTCTTCTGTAGAAGAGAGGAAAATGAATCACACTGAGGCGGTAGATCACCTTTTTTAGGAAAGATCAGGTGGTGATGAAGTTCCATGGTGAGATAGAGATTGAATAATATGATTGTATGTATAATCTAAGTAGATGTGGAAGTAATTATTTTTCCTGTTCCAACACTGTGTGGCATCGTTTTTTCTTGGAGCCTTTAACATTTTCAGAAAAGAACATTAAAAGAGACTTCTCGTATTAAAAATCCAACCACCATGCGAGTTCTCAAATCAAAAGCTGAGCTGACAATACGGGCAGCCTGAAATCACATCCCCTTTTTGATTTAAATGCCGACTTCTCACATTACTACTGAAACTTTCTAAATAATTGCCTGTTCATACCCACTGGTAATTTTTGCCTCCTGGTAATTTTTTCTGTGCTTGTAGCACCAGGCTGCAAACTCATTCCTTTTGTTCAGGAAGGAAATAAGTGTAAATTGAGGCAGCTCACCTCAACGCAAGACCTCATGAGTGCTTTGGGCGGTAGCCTCCGCTATTTCTACCTGCTTTGCTACAGAAAGTAGAGGCATCCTCTCCTGCCGCGTTCTGAAGTACACTCTGAACGCAGGGACTGGACACGGGGTGGATTGCTTTTGATAAAAAGCATCACCGGCACCTCTGGGCCAAACAAAACCTCCAGCATAGCAGAAGGCAGGGACACGTCAGCCAGGAAAACTTCATTTACCAACGCTAGATACTGCTGGGATCTCTCTGAAGGAGAATTTCAAACCGCTGTCGGAGAAAAATAAAAAGAAAAAGACAAAAATCTTACTTTCCAAGTTTATTGTGCCTCCAGAACCGGGCTGAGAGGTGAGGCTGCGAGACCCTGATTGCATTAGTAATTCTGTGCTGCGCAGGAGCATCCTTCTGGGTCCAACCTCTGCTTAAAAGCGGATAAGCCACGTTCTTCATACATTGTTCTCCCTCATCCATATGCTGATGAGCACCTGGTGAAATATTTGTCTTAAAATACAAAATCAACCGGAAATTTACCAGTTTTACCTCCCATTAAGACCTCCGTATGTAATCATTTCCAAAGATGTTTACTAAGTAATTTCTAAAGGAAAGAAAATATCTTTTTGTAAAAGAAGCATACTTTTTCCCCAAATGTCTTTTGATTTAGAAAGAGCCATGTAGTCTGGTATTTTTTGATTAAAATGAAGTTTCAGGAATATGAAGGCACAAAATTAGGGAAGAATCTATATCAAGTCTGATTAAATGAGGAAGTGGTAAATATTACACTGAACTATAACCATTTATGTGATAACTATCTCAGGCCATAAAAAAAAGGTGACTATCAAGCTAGATATTTTGTTTTAAAAAAAAAGAAAGCAAGCTTTTTGCTCGCTCAGGATCTCAATCACAGTTAAATTAGCAATATGTCATGTTAAAAACTATCTTCTGAGCTGTAATTCCTCACATCTGAGGAAACACATTTAATAAAGCCTGAGAAACCTCAAAGGAACATTACTAAAATCTTCATGAAGGCCCCGGAGGGGGAAGGCAGAGGGTGGTCCCCCCCGGCCATGGGAACCCTGTACGTGCCGGTGGGATGCAGCCAGAGGGAAGGCTGCCAGCAGCAATGCCTGTGGCAAACCAAACACCTACACGCCACGTAGTGTGAGACATCTGCACGGGAGCATCGACCCTTCCTTTCGAGCAGTGACAGAAATGCCTTGCCGCATCTTCTGGGTAGACCAGACCCCACCATTGCAGGGCAGGGACCTTCTCTGGGCATTTTCACCGAATCCCAGACTGGTGAGGGTGGGAAGGGCCCTCTGGAGCTCCCCCAGTGCCACCACCCCCTGCCAGAGCAGGGGCACCTCCAGCAGTGGCACAGGACGGCGTCCAGGCGGGGTTGGGATGGCTCCAGAGTGGGAGGCTCCCCCCCCACC
>NW_009648644.1:141267-175961 GCF_000708025.1 Charadrius vociferus
TGTTCCCATCCCCCTGGCACCCTCCCTTGAAGGATTTAGAAGCATCGATAAGATCCCCCCTCAGTCTTCTCTTCTCCAGACTAAAAAGCCCCAAAGAAAGAGGCAAGGAAGGACCACGGGAGAAGAAGAGATGAGTCTGGGACATTTTCTGTAAGGAGAATTTCTCACCAGCCCTCCAGCACGGCAGTTTCACAAGCATGGCACCATCCATAACACCATCCCAAAACCCACAGTCAAACTTCCTCGTGGCTGCGGAAGAAAAACCCAACTAAAATATCACCCATTAGCATCATCCCATCATCCAGCGAAGACACGTTTTGCAGTCCTCTGGCTGGTTCACAGCCATTCCCGGGCGCCTGCTTTATTATACACCAGGGAACTCATTTTCTGATAAACAGAACTTGCCACTTGTTTTTAAAAAGGGTAAGCAGAACAACTTCATTAGAGCAGCTGGCATTTTGATGATACTTCTCATAGCTCACCTCCGCCGCCACGTCCTCCCTCCGATAGGAGAGGGAGCAACAGCCATTTTATTTATTTATTTTGATAGGCAGCATTTTTCTGTAATCAAGTATTACATTTTAAGAAGCTGATTTTCTGAAGCATGAAATGGTTATATAAATACAATTCCATGACCTGTAACATCCAATTTCAGAATCTTTTATCAAGCCACAGCTATCTAACAGGAAACTAAAGATTCTCATTTCTTTGAAAGTTAAACGTAAATATTCAAAAGCATTAATCATGCAAAGTGAATTTGGGAACCTTACATTTATTTCAGATGTTTTGGTTTATTTGAATAAATCCCAAATGCAGTGTTGGGGTTTGGTGTTTTTTGTGGTTTTTTTTTTTTTTTTTTCCAAAGCCTGGGATTGTGTATCAAATTGCTTTTTCACCCCCTTCCTTTGTGTCTCCCGCACAGCCATAATAACAGATCAAAGACACCGCTCGTGCCCTGTGCCCGTGTTCGGGGAGGGCAGGATGGCACCAGGGGCACGAGAGGTGTAGAGGCACCAGACACGGATTTTAGTGCAACGCAAAGAGCCTGTGCCAGGGCTCGGAGCCCAGCTGGTCCTCACCCTGGGCTCTTGCCTACGCTTACTTTAATGCTTTTCTCCTAGATCAAAACATCCCCGGTTTACAGTGCTTCCAATAAACTCTGCTTTGTTTATTGGTTGGTTGTTTTTTTTTTACCAGCTAAACGGTGCATTGCTTTTTCTCCATCTTCAATCTCAGAGGAGCTTGTTTTTCCATGAACAAACCGATTCCCCAGGCTCTTACTACTGGTGATTATTATTTGGATTGCAGTAGTCCGTAGCGGTCCCAGGCTGCAGTAAAGTTCTCTGTAAACCGGGCTGATTGCATCCTTAAATACGGCAGATAAAGCACTTATTTTGGCGTATCACCCCTCCTAAGCAGAGATGCTCATTTGCTAACCTATTGGAGCAACCTGGGCTGGTGGGAGGTGTCCCTGCCCATGGCACAGAGGTTGGAACAAGATGACCTTCAAGGTCCATTGACCTTCAAGGTCCAAGGTTTGGGTCCTTCAAGGATCCAAACCATTCTTTGTTTCTAACCCAAATCATGGCAGTGTTATAGGGTTTCATTGTTTTTCTTAAAGGAATAGCACTTTTTACATTACTTGAAGACCTAGTGGCATTTTCCAGCCCAGTTCTACTGGGAAACGCGTTGTTTTCCCGTGCTGCCAGGCACTGGGCGCAGACCTGGCTCTGCACAGCTCTGGAAACACCAACAGCCAGAACAGCTCTGCTGGGGAAATCTGGTGGCTGAACCAGCATCCGAGTTAAAGACAGTCATCAAGAACACGCTGTGACTAGGAACAGGCTAACCAGTTGGGAGCGCCAATATTTGCACAGTCGCAGGCTGACCTGGACTACTAAATAGATCTAGAGTGTCAATAATGAATTTTCTTGGGTCAAAACCTATCTTGTGCCCCAATTTTGTTTATCTAATGATACTGCTGCTACTGGGCACTGCGAGAGAGGGAACAACACAGAGGGTAAAAGGTCTTCATGTCCTTAAACAGGTTTTATTACCTAAAGAAGTGTTCATGAAGAGATACCCTGTAGCCTCTTACGTAGGTTAATTGGCAAAAGAGAGTTAGAGTACTGACCCGAGCATTGAATTTGATCTGCAGGGTCCTGAGATGGGCTCTGCTTTGACACTCCTCATCAAGACAACATTGCACAGCTCCACACTTCAAAGATAAACAGTTATTTTTCTTTAATTATCCAGTATCTGCTCGGTTTTATAATTCAATATGAGCATAACAGGCCCAAATCAACACGGGAACCCTGGAAAGGTTGAGCTGGAGTTTAGTTTCATTTTGATCCCATTAAAAACTCAGTAGTAAAAACCTCACTGATTTCAACAGGCTCCAATTTGACGCAATTGATTACGTTACGCAAAGCAGAAAGAAAAAAGAGAGTGGGTCACTACCGGTGTGGTGGCACTGGTGCCATCCAGGGGAGAGAGTGACTTCCTCCAGATGGGAAAAACACACACACTCCTTCGCCGTCGTGATAGAGCGTCCAGTTGGAGTTCAACCATATGTGGGACAGAAACCAGTGCTTCAAAACCACCGGCGAGGATGCCTGCGCGACAGTCACCTTTCCAGACACATGAATAATCATCGAGCACCAGCTGTTGCACAACTCTCTCTCTTGCTGTTGGCTGAGCAGACCTGGAAGAGCCGATTATAAACGTTCTTCTTGAGGGGTGCAGTAATGGGAGAAAATGCTAATTTGGCAGGAAGAAAAGACATGTTGCTTCAGAAATGTGAGCTGCCACTTTAGATTTAGAATTATTGCAGCTCCCAGGAGAACAGGACTGTGCCCAGGAAAGGGTGAAGAAAAGCTTCCACTGCATGACAATTTGAGGAACTTTCTTCCTTTCATAAATCCTCTGCACAAGTAGAAAAAAAATGTATACGAAGGAATATTTCCATTGAGGTTCTGCAGGAGATATTGAGGGAAGAGAAACATAAAGTCTTTTTGTTTGAAAAAAGAAGGGAGAGATTTATTTGGGCTCAATTAAAATTAATTAGCATAGCAATACCATTTTGACTTTGTCAGCTTTCTCCACAAATCTCGCCATCTCTCTGGCTACCATGGAATAGGAATTGCTAGAATTAGATGCGTGGAGTATATACACATCGTTTTCTATTACCTTGGGTAGTTACATCTTTGATATTGGTACCCTAGCACATAGTGGGGAAATAGAATGCTTACACAATTTACACATTAGTTTAGATTCGAGATTTTTTTTTATTTGAACGGAGGCAGGAATCATCTTCAACCCCCCTTGCAAGGTAGGAAACTGTGGTACTGAGGAGGTTCGTCCCTGGGCTGAGCTCAGAGAGAAGGGCAGTGGCAGAAGGGGGAGCGCAGCTCTGCTCATAGAATGGTTTGGGTTGGAAGGGACCTTCAAGATCATCTAGTTCCAACCCCCTGCCCTGGGCAGGGACACCTCCCACCAGCCCAGGTTGCTCTAAGCCCCGTCCAACCTGGCCTTGAACACCTCCAGGGATGGGGCAGCCACAGCTTCGCGGGGCAACCTGCGCCAGGGGCTCACCACCCTCACAAGAAAGAATTTCTTTCTAGTATCTCATCTAAATCTCCCCTCATCTTGCAGTGGAAACTCTTCATCCCCTCAGTTACAGCTAAAGCCATGTCCCTTCCTGCCCTTCCCACTCCAAATAATGTTCCAGAGAGGGAGTTACTCTTAAGAAGCAAAGATTGCAAGCACAAATATAATATTTTTTTTTCAAGCATTTTCACTTTTCATATCACTAAATCACAAAACACTTTGTTCTGGAAGGAACACATCTGCCCATGCTTCCATGGGAAAAGGGATGGCTTGTGGGAACCATCAGAGTGATCAACTCTTCTCCTGAGAAGTAAAACCTCACCTGTGTCCTGCTACTGGCTAGCTTGCTTTCCAGTCCCACCAGTCATCTTATCACACAGGCAAAGGAAAGCGATGGGTAATGGGGACTGATGTCAAGAGCTCAACTGGTGCTCCAGAAGGGCCCCCAGATGGGGGGCTGTGTGATGACATCTGTCCTCTGAGGGCTCTTCAGGGTAAGAAAAAGGCCAGGGCAAGATGGAGCTGCTTGGAATTGCTATGGCGCAAGATGCGTAGACCAGATATTTTTGCCAATTAGCCAAACCAATCAATAAATTTATGTTATTTTATAAGAAATTCTACTTCTAAGCCATGTTGGTAGACTCCTAGTAGTGTTGTTTTCCTTGGGTTTTGGGGTGGGGTCTTGTTTTTGTTTCTTGTTTGGCTTCTTTGTTTGGGGGTTGTTTATTTTCTTTGGTGGAGCGGGGGATTTTGTGGTGGTTTTTTGTTTGTTTGTTTGAGGTTTTCTTGTTTGTTTGGGGTTTTGGTGTTTGTTGGGGGTTTTTATGAGTCAGAAGGACATTAAAGTTTGGTTTTCTTTTTCAAAATAAAAGATGCCAAAACACAGAGGTCCAAGAGTCTTTGCAAACATCCTCCATTACAGTGAAACGTTGTCCATTTTGATGGATGCTACATTCTGCAAAGGACAGGAACCAAAAGCTTCAGTCGCTGGAGCTTTCTGCCTCTGTGTGATGTCCCTGAACCTTCTGAGTCCGAATAGCAGAGGGGAGATTTTGGGAGCGCTTGTCCCCACCTACTCTGCTCACACCAAAGCGATGGCAAAAAAAAAACCCTGTAAAGATCCTACCCCTTATCCTGCGGCACTAATAAAACCATCTCACCAAAGCAAACAGCACAGTCACCGGACTGTTTTAAATTCAAGCCACAGCTTAGTCAAAAAAAGCTGTTGATGGAGAAAAATTTTAGTGCGAGCTAACGGGCTGTGATGAGCCACTCCATTCCTCAGCATTATTCACATGCTGTCGGATGAAAACCTCCCCCTTCTAAAAAGTGGAAGACAGGGTAGCCTGGGACAGACATTTTGTCATCACACCAGCTTGGGGAAAAACAGCATAAGGGCTTTATTTAAAACTAGGTTTTTAATACAGCTGAAAAAATAGTGATCAAAGAAAAACACCATCAAAATAAGAAAAATCTTTCCCCGTTTTAACATATGCAAATCAAGAGCAAGCCTTGCTGTTTTCTCACACTAATGCCAGACAGAACAGAATATGATACACAATTTTTAGGGTTGTTTTGTTGTGTTTTTTTTTTTTAACTGGAGAGCTTTATCACCTGCAGCAATGTACGCGTTACAGCAGCACAAGGAGAAGGCCGTGGGAGCCATCAAGAAGAGCAATAGCCTGCTCCAGAAGCCCACAACCTTTCAGCACAGTTTTTTCTCTGTCCAAAGGTGCCAGTTTAACAAAATTCACATGTTCTTACAGAAAGCACACATATCTTTTGCTGGAAAGCAAGCACAGAGCCTCTCGCTTGCTGCCAGCCCTCCTTGGGAATGTGGTCCTTGTCTACAGCAGAGATTGGAGGAACACAGGCAGCACCTGGGGGAAACCAGCTGGAAACCTCAAGGATTTGGGATCTCTAGACCCATTTTACCAATATAACTGAGCTGTAGCTTGCAGCAAAGGAACTCAAAGAAGTTCCTCCAGACTTAGGAGGACCTACCCATGGTGGTGCCTCCACCAAGGGGTAAACAGGCAGCCTGAGCGTCCATCTACAGCAGCTGTGCTCCAGCTCATTAATTTAAAGTTAATTCAGGTGCCTGCAGCACATGTTGACATTTATCCCAAGCAGCTCCTGTGTTTGCAAGCATTAACTCATCCGGGATGAGGAGGTCCCTTCTTTCGTACTTCCCGCTGGAGCGCACGGAGGAGGTGATGCCATCTGCAGGAGGAAATCTTCGATGCCCTTGAAGGGAATTGCTTGCCTGATAAAATTCAACAAATATTTATGTATATTTATCCTGTTCTCTGTTTACCTGCATCCCTTTAAGAAAAGAAAGCAAAGGAAAAGAAGCTGTTTTCTCCCTGGGTGCACAAAATAATATTCAGGGGGAAAAAAAAGCCCAAAACAATACATGGGAAAGCAAAGCGTTTTACACTCAGATTTACAGGATTTTATCATCTGGAAAGAGACACCAATGATCTTGGATGACATAGGGAGGGATCCTGCTGGAAGCGTGATGAATCTAAACCAAGACTCAGAATTTACAGGGCTGTCAGGGTTATTGCTTACTCTTAATTTGCTGTTTATCTTAGAATAATGCATTACCTCTGCCTCACTACTCAGGCCTGAAGCTGAGACACTGATTTCAATAGCATCGCTACCGCTTTACAGTGGTGTAAATGAAACTAGCCTGAGGACCAGAGTGTCTCGCAGTATGAAATGTGTTTTAATATGGTTACCTTTGCCGAGGGAAAGATTTCTAATACCAGCTCAGGAAGACTTTTTTTTAATAATTGAGCATGGTACCTGGTAAAATGTTGAAAATTTTCCAACTCATGGGTACAGGGAAACAAGTTTTAATGTTGCAGAATTTACCTGTTCTGCAACGTGGACAGTGCTTCTCTCCTTTCCTCGGTTTCTCTCCTTTTCCCAGCAGCTGGGCACGTCTGAGCCGAGCTGGAGGAGCCTGACACGACTCAAACTGAAGCATCCCTGCAGTATTGCAAAAGATTGGAAGGGAATAAACCTTAAAGGTTATTAAAGAGATTAGGTCAAGGAGGGTAAAGCCAGGAAACTTCTCCTTCTGGGAGTAGTTATCGCGTATGGGTAGTGATGCCTCCAGTTTACGAGGGGGGAGATGCAGCTGTGTGGTACCCAAGTACCTGGGTACCACATCCCAGTAGCCCTGGCAGGCGTCTGCAGAGGGATGCTGGCATTGGCACTGGGCAGGGCGGCTTCTGCCCTTCTGCTCCCAAGGGGATGGCTGCAAGGACAGGGAGCACACAAAGCGGTTGCGATGAGAGGCATGGAGAAGACCAGGTGACTCAAAAACCAGGGGGTTGCTACCATTTCTGCACATCTTCTGTCGGATGCTGAGCCTGGGTCAAGTCATCTTCAGTAGTCTAAGCTAGAATTAAAAGAATGAGGAGAAAGCAGGATTTATTCAGAAGCACAGGCCTGATTTCAACGAAATTCAGAAGCTTCCCTATTAAAGGAGAGCATTATACAGAAGTGGTGCGTATTTTTTAGTTTGGAGATGGACTTGTCAACACAATGGGGTGGTTTTTAACACTATATATATTTTTGAATAATGTTTTTCTTTTCCAGTGTTTAAGTATTTTGGAATAT
This sequence comes from Charadrius vociferus, assembly GCF_000708025.1. Taxonomy (NCBI): domain Eukaryota; kingdom Metazoa; phylum Chordata; class Aves; order Charadriiformes; family Charadriidae; genus Charadrius; species Charadrius vociferus. Next base: position 148,510 of record NW_009648644.1, read on the forward strand.
CAGTCCTGGATACTGTATTAGACTGGTTATTAAGAAATATCTATTACAAACACACATCTACTATCCATTCTCTGGTAACGGTTCAGGCAAAGGGGAGCCCACTCATTTTTCCCAGCAGAAATAAAGCTTTCCCTTGCTTTGAAACAAGACACACAATGTGATGAAGAGCCTAATTCCAAAGCTGCTCAGACTAAACTCTTTCACCCCAGCCTAGTTTAGGCCAAACTGTCCAGCTAAACTGTGTTAGGTGCAATCAGCCGTGGGGTGGCAGAGCCTTTCAGTGTAAGTTATTGCTTCATTTAGACAGAGAAGACAATCATCTAGTCTTTTATTAAAAAAAAGTATTATCAACAAAACCAATGAAGGCTTCCCAGTGGCTTTTGTTTAACACTATTGCAGGGGAATTTCAAAATACGTCACTTTTTCCACCCTTCGATTTCCAGCTACTGGAGGAGTTCACATTTTTGCCAGTCTGTTTCTTTTCCCCATTTATTCCTTGATAATCAAGTGATGAAGTGACAAATCACCAGCCGAGAGAGGAGCAGATGAGAAGTGGCAGACTGTATTTAAATAGGGAAGGCGGATGGATAAACAGAGGCTTTAACAACTGGGTCTGCTCCAAAGGAATGCCAGGAATGATGTGTTAGCTAAAAACACACGAGCCCTCACCCTCATCTTCCGTCTGTTGTGGCAAATACTCATTCCCCAGCTCCACACAAAGTAGTTTGTGAGAGTTGCATCCCTGCTGGGGGAACTAAATGGCATCAAGAAGTAAATTCCATATGGCCCTCCCTGATTTGTTTCAGTCAGGTGATGGGATTGGGGTCCAGAGGCTCTGCCTCGGCTGGTGCCACCAAGGGTCACCCCAGTATGGTACTGGAGCTCTGCTGGTATGCAGCAACAGAGGATCCGCACCACGGGCTTTCGAAAGATGGAATAAAGAGCTGCGAAGGTGCCATCAGGGAGACTCTCCTTTGCTGCTCCTGCTCGCTCAGCACCCCGAGCAGAGGAGCAGAGGGGGAATTTCTCTTTCCAACATCTGGGTTGAGTTCTCCGCACAGCGTTCGAACGCCGCAGTTCCCTTCCGTGACAGCTTGTGAAAGTCAACACTCTCCCGCAACGGCTCTGACCTTTTCAGTGCTGCCTGATTTGATTAGCTGACTATTCATGTTCTGCTCTTTCCCAACCTTGATATCCTCACGAAGGGGAGAAGGGGAGAGGGAGGGGAGTGCAGCATGGGCAGCTCATTAAACACACAGGGAGATGTCAGGGAGAGTCACACAAGTGAATTTGGGATGCCCACCTGGAAGACACGAGCGTTCCAAGCGCTGGGCATCCCTTGGAGCCCTCCAGGCAGCGGCGCGGATGGGGGGTCTGCAGTGAGAGCCCAACGGACTTCATCCACTGCAAAAAGCATTCAAGTCAGGACACAGATTTTCATTTCATCCCCATTTTTCAGTAGCAAAGTGGCGAGGGCAAGCCCAACACAAGAAGTGTTGTGTAAATAACTACAATGCTTTATTTCTTGTACTTAGCATTTAAAGGGGTTTGATTTTGGGATCGGATCTCAGCAACTACTGAGCAACTGATCTATTTTGCCTTTAAATGCTTCTTACAGCCAAGACTTTTTCCCCTCGTTGAGGAGCGGCAGGCACAGTAATTGACGGTTTATTGCAGTTTAATCATTGCAGGGTTCAGCTTCCTTGAAGGTATTCAAATGAATTTAGGATTTCTGATATATTATATATGTATGGGTGTGTAATTTGGGTCCAGTCTTGCCATTTGCTTGGACTGAAGCACATTGCACTTAGTCCTACAGTCAGCCTGATGTGGTAAATCTTTCCTTGTCTATAATGTATAATTAATATAGTCATTGGTAATGTATTGGTATGAAATGTCATGCAAGTTACAAGTCATTTATTATAAGAATTTAGGACGAGACTCTACATAGAAATAATCAGGCGGTAGCCATACCAAGAAAGCTGTTAGCAAAATTGTCATTAAAGAGATGTCCCAAGGCACAGTTCTCATTAAAGCTCCTTTGGTCTCAGTTCACACTACCAAAGTTCAAGTACGTAGAGCTGTGCAGTCATGTTGTACAATAAATGGAGAGGACCGACGTTTCCACAGACAGATTCAGACCTTAGCTGGCCTGGATTGCTCCTGGAAAGCGTCTGCCCCTACCAAATTTCAGTGTAGAGGTGAAGACAGCTGTAGTCCTAGCTGTGATCCTCACCAACGTGCTTGAAGGTAGGTGAGGTAGAGCAAGACTGCAGAAAGGTTGCAACAGTGGGCGGTTTTTCTGGCTGGAACCAGAGTTCTTATTGCCACGGCAAAGACCCATTAAAGACAGGGAGAGATCTGGGAGCCTTGGTCTACCTACTGCCATCGCAACTAGGAGGAAGAATTTGCCTGCAAAGCCATGAGTAGGGACGTCTTGGAGTACCAGGGCATGGATTACCTCCAAGCAGTCAGGTAAACTGGTCTAAAAGCAGCCCATTCCCATGGGCTCCTGCCTGTGAATTGGTGAAAGGTCCATCAAAACTGCTGTATTTTCTGCAAAATGTTTTCATTTCAATGAATTGGCATTTGCTGGTGGAATCAGGTCAAGCAACTCGAGTCCATATTCCATCTTCACAAGCCTTTGTAAAAGGATTCTTTTCAAAGGTCACTTCTACCTACTTTGTAGGTCTTCTAGATTAGAGAATAATTGAGCGTCGGACCAACGCCTACACTGAGCCAAGCGAAAGCTGACAGATGAACATGCTTTTCCACTCTCGAATGTTCGTTCATGGATGGATTGCCTGAAGAGATCAGGCAGAAAAAAATCAATGCAAGATGGGACGGAACGGCCCCTGTAGCTAATGTTTATCTGCTAGATGCCCATCAAACATATTCATCTACAGCATTTCAGTCAATACCAACAAGAATTTTACCTGTGTGTGTGCAAGGAATACAGAGCTTGGTCTAGTCACACACTGCGGTCAGGAACGTAACAGGGTTGAGGTTCCTGAATTTGGCGTAAATCATAGGCAGCTGATCTGAAGTTATGGCTTTCATTAGGCAGACTTAGCTCCTGCTATCTCACTCCAATTGGATGGATAAAACCTCAGCTTTTGCAAAGACCCTGCTTAGTCTTTCACCGAGCTTTCAGCATTTGTCATCTAACAAGCTCATGTCCTGTGTCTCTGCTTCTCGACACCAGCAGATTCCAGTAGTAGCCAAAGAAATTCGTATTCTGCGAGTAGTTAAGTGACTGTGAATGCCAACTTCAGTATAATAAAGTCGGTGACATTTTTTAAAGGAATGTCATTTTATTAATTATTAAGAATTCTTGCCCATTTTTTTTCTTAGAATCAGGTTAAGTGATATATTTCTCGACAAAAGTAATTGCCTTACTATAATAAAAAGTCCAAAGCAGAACATGTACTTCATAGCTCTCTGATAAATGAGGTTAGGGTTGGGGGGCAGAGTAGTTTGTGTTCTAGGTTTTCCCCTTCCTACCTGGGGATGAAATGCAAATTCCATGGATTTGCCCTCCACACGCAGTCAGTAGAATGCGTCCCCATCAATCCTGGTGGGGTGATGAGGGGCTGAGAAAATCATACGGTTGCTTCTTACCTGAAAGGGAGAGAATTCACCTGCCCCCAAACTTTCACAGGTCTGCAAAATAGATAGAGCATGAGATGGTGTGTAGGTACCTTTAAGCACTCTAAGAGATTTCTCAGGGAACCGGAAGATTATCCATCATTAGAAGAAGCTTTAAGAACAGATCAAATGTCAGTCAGGAATAATATTGGTAATCATTTTGGCCCATTTAGCCTCTGAATCTCAAATTTGAGCAAAATGCCAAACCAAAACATCATCTATTCTATGTGGCCTCTTGTCTAAACTACATGCATTTTCAGCTGGCTTAGTTCAGTTAGCTTTATTTTAGTCCGTTTAGGTATTCATCATATTATTAACTTTTTAATTCCTCATCAGCTAGACAGATTTTTTACTTCTTAGCTCGGAGAATTTGGAATAGGCTCCCATCAACAGAGTAATCGCAAACCTTTGTCACTTTCTAGAACTCATTTTTCACCGCCAAAACAAATAAATATTCCAGTCTTTTTGAAATGACATGTATTAGAGATAATGCCCTTCATAAAATGTGGCATGTAACTAAACCATTATCACTGAATGTGCAAGAACTTTATTTTGCTTTCCAACATAAAGAACAACTGCTCCTCAAGGGATTTGCTAATAAGATTCTGTGTTGAAAGGAGTTGATTAGGCACAAAGATAGAGCACAGCAATGAATTCCTCTCTGTACTGCTAAAGAGAGCTTCAAATGAAATACTCTTTCTTGAGTAACAAGCAGATAAATACATTTGAGATTAATACGTAGGGATGGAAGGGTCGGTTAGGACAATATAACAACAATAAATATATCTAAACTTTTCTAAATCAAATAACTTCGCATGTGGCGGAACTTCAATAGTTTTTTTATATATTCTCCCGTCACCAGATGTCTATTCCGTTGCAGTGTCATGGCAAGACCATTCCCTTGGTAAATCCATGGTGAACTGCTCAGGGGCAGGATACCTGTGTGCTCACCTCGCCTTCGGAAGGCTCTTTCAGAGGCAGAAAGAGTGAAACCAGCTTTGATTGAGGAGAACCTTGAATCAAGCCAATCACCACAGAGGAAGTGATTATATAAAAATAGGTGACTAATTCCAGGCATTCAAAACTTTGCGTTTTATCGGTATGTTCTTGACATATGCCGCTTGAGGACATCGATTTCTAAATGTCCTTGAGTAAAATCCCCAGTGCTCGTTGGCACTGTTCATACTGCAGACACTTCCTGACGGGATATGGGTAGATCCTTTGGTGGTGGATTGCACCACCACCACCCGACGGTGTTGTTCCATCCACGTTGTGTGAAACCAGCCTGGTATGAACATTGTGATTACCCAAAAACTGGATAGTTATTGCTGAGGAAGGTCGAGACTAAACTTGTCAGTGGTAGAAGGTGGTAGTAAGTTTGCCCAGTTCCTCTTTCTGTCAGCTCAGATGTTTCACTCCATTCACCTCATGACAGGGAACACTCTGACGTGTTCACCTACTTGTTTCAGGGGGCTTTTTTTCATATTTTTCCAGCATAACAGTTCAGTGCTGTCTGTATTAAGACACTTATCACACTGCCAGCTCTAATCTTTCATCTAATTATATCCCTGAACTTAGTTTGTATGTTTTGCTGCTCACCTTTGCAGTACACATTCTTCCTTGCTACCACAATTTTCTTTATGGCCTTTGTAGTTGCATGAATTGCTTTCTGTAAGGAGTCTTTATTTCTCTCAGCACTGAAAACACATTCCTTGCCTTGAGGCTACTGAATATGATCTTCATCCCAAAGAACATTTTGCTTTCTATACTGATTTGTCAGTTGATTTTCAGAGATATCTCATGTATTAGTTATTGCCTTCCGCTAAAAACAGATGTTGAGCTGAAAGGTGGATTAGTTCCTCTGCAGGCTTCAGCAGAATTCCTGCAAGTGGATGCCCAAGTGCCTGCTACAGGGAAGTGAATCCGTGCATCCACATCTTATTTTGATATAGCTGATTAATTTATTTTTTTATCATTTGCAGGAATTTTTGCTGAGTTGGTCTGGCTTACATGAGCTTGATTGCAGCATTTTATTACTCTGATGTAGGTAAATAGGATCCTTTTGAGCATGTGGGACCTCAAAGCTGGAGTCACAGAGGGAATTTGGGAGGTGTATGAATGCAGAGAGTACGTAGCAAGAAGCCAACCAGGAGTCTGACAGTCACGGCCATGGACGGTCTGATCCAGGTAGCCCTCCTAGTCCCCCTCTGCTTAGCACAGGCTGGACCACACAATCTCAGAGGTCCTTCCAACCTAAATTATTCCGTGATCCTCGGAGTGAGGTGGTGTTAGGTGGCTCAGGAGCTGCAAGACTTCCAACCTTCTTAGAAAGATTATAACGGTGTGGCTTCAGTGTTCCAGCCCTTCCTCGTCTGAATGGTTCGTGAGCAGAAAGGAATGGTGTCTGCTGCTGAGCAGAAGCAAGACGAGGGCTGATGTTCCTCACCTGCCTGAGACAGCCTGACCAGTGTCTCACGCTGCCCGTGTCATGGACGGTGTCCAGAGCAGATCCCGTATGCAGCTGACTGACTTGGAGCCCCGTTAACAGGAAGACATATGCCCTTCAACCACTTGTATACATCCAAGAAAGGGGGACTAGTTGCAGGATGCCATGATAAATTATTACAGTTCCCTGCTGTGTGTTCATCTTCCCTCTCCATCCTCTTGTCTTTATGAACCAAAGTTACCTGGGGTGATGCAGCTACCAGACAAGTGTATCAGAACTCTCTTGATGGTGTTGGGTGGAACTGTAAGAACAACCACAACACAATAATAATTGAGCTGTGTCTTCACAATATATTTTTTATTTTCCTTTTCCTTCTAAATGTAGCTAAACTAACTCTCACGGCTTACCGGAGAAAGCCTTAAATATCACTGAGTATGTTTATTAGTTTTTACTATATTGGTTGTACACTACGCATAGGAGAAAGGAGTTTGAGAATCTGCACAGTAAAATGCAGACTAAATTCACAGAAAAAGGTGAAGAATGAGAGTGTCTTTTATAGACTGAAAAGATGAGAACACTTATCACAGCTGAATCGGTCACAAAACCCAAATGCAGCCAAGAATGAAAAAATACTGGTGTAGGAGGACAGCATGCAAGTGAAAAGCATTTTATAAATGTCCTGAGATCAAAGTTAACTTACACGTTAAGTGTCCTCGCTGGTGGCCTCTATGGTGATGGCTTTGCTTAACGCCTGTCTCACAAAGAGTTGCCAACCCCACTCATGTGCTTCCAGCCTAGATGTGTGGTAACTGTACAAGCCAGCTTTATAGCTAAAATCTGCTATGTTCACAGGTGAGAAATGAAGATCACGTAATCTGGAAGCAAGCATGCAATGGCACTCGTCTGAATCCGGTGTCTCCCTCAGGCCAACGTTTTAAATTAATGTACATCCAGACTGAGTCTTCCTGACTTGCTCTGAAGTCACTGTGATATAGGACAGGGAGAATTTGTCCCAGAAAAAAAAAAACCTCCAAGAAAACAGAACCAAAAAATATACTATTTTAAATATAAAGGTAAGAATTGAAATTAGCAAGCAGTACAAGAAAAGTAGGGAGAGAGCATAAATTAAATATTGAAAAGACTTTAAACCTGGCTATTTTATTTGAAAGTCAAACACCTGATTTGGTAGTAATATTTAAAAACAGTGGTTCTGCATTCTGCTACGGTCCCACGACTGCAGAGGTACTCACCTTCTGTGACTGCGCTGCTTAATCTTTATTCAGGAGCGACAAAAGCCTCTGTAATCTCCAGTGTTTTTCTGTGATCCTAGCCTTCTTTTGCATGTATACAATACGTCCTATGACAATACAAGCCATGACCTTCTCGGGTGACATATCGAGGAAGGCGGAAGGAATACAGGTCAAGAAAGCGCCAGCGGCCTCACGTTGGGGAATTCTTTTGCCTGGCAGCGCTGCGGAGGGGCATCAGGGGTTGCTCGGCATGCCGGTCAGGTCTGGAGACTCTGAACTGACTTGGGAAGAGTAAGAATGAAATACGAATCTCTACGCGCGTTCTAGTGTGAAGTCATCACCGAGACAGAAACGGAAAGTTAACATTTGGTCAATTTAAAAGCCGAAACTTCCCCTCAGCACTGGGAGTTTGCACCCCAGCACAGGCTGGTGGCAGCTGGTATTTGCTGGTACAAATGAAGGCACAAAGGCAGCCAGGAACACACGGTAAAGCTAAGGCAAATCAACTAAGCGTTGGCTGTCTAATCCAGTTAATCCACTGCCCGTAAATACTTCTGTCCCCATCTCGCCAATTTGGCGATGAGGATACTACGACAAACTGTGCAGGACACTTTGCTCAAGTCAAGGTGTACGTGACGAGCTGCTCATCCCTTACTCACAGGGGCGGTCAGCTCAGCAAAGAGTGGTCAGGTTGGTCAGAAACATCTTCTTCCCCATCCCTTCCTTCAGATGCTTTGAAAAGCATCCAGGAGGATTTTCCCTGCAGCCTTCCCAGGGATGAAGGATAAGCTGTACCTCACAGATCCTCTTCTTGCCCTTCTTGAAGATGGGTTTGAATGTCTCCCAGCCACCATGTGGTTTCCAAAATGACGGAGAGAGGCTTCACAGCCATATTAGCTGGCTCCTTTGGCACTTTCAAGTGCATCCCATCTGGTCCAAAGGACACTTACGTGTGCAACGTGCTTAGGAGGTCCCCAAATCAATCTCCCTCTTCTGTACAAAACGCATGGCTTTCCTGGACACTGTCTCTCAGGGAGGTGGGAGCCTCCAGGGCAGAACTTGGCAGTAAAGCCTGAGGCTTATACCTATAACTGATGGATATAGTTTAGACATATTACATTCATATAGTGTCTGTGCATAGTGCGTATATACATATCTGTATATAGTTTCTGTGTTTGAACAGTATACTACAATCGTTAGTCTAATAAAATGTTCCCTTTTCCCACATATCTTTAATTTATGTGCATAGATCTCACAAACGTAGCCGCTTTGCTTCATCTATCTTTGTGTTTCCGTGGCAAAAGCTTCCAGTGGTCTGATTGTCCTGGCAATGCAGTTCTGCAATATCGATTGCTATGTGCATAACTGTGCATGCAATTAGCTGCGCATGAAAAAATTCGGTTGAGTTAGAGACTGCCTTCTCACTTAAAGGCCTTGATTTTCAGTTTGTATCCACTTCCATCTGCCCGTGTTTCTCTAAGAAACAAAAAAATGATAGGAAAATAATAAAAGCCTTGATTTTCAATTTGTATCCACTTCCATTTGCCCGTGTTTCTCTAACAAAAAAATGATAGGAAAATAATAAAAGGCCTAATCTAAATACACAAATTCAGGAAAGGCTTAAAGATCCACAGCAAATTGTGTCCCTACAGGATCCTCAGAAATTGTGATTTGGCTAAGAAGCTATACACAACGCTTGCTGAACTGAGACACCAGAGGTTCTACCTCCCTCAACTCACCTCCGTGGTACTCCAGGCATATTCAAGACAGATTTTTGATGTGTAGGCATTACTCATGTCCATCACCTGATTGCGAAAGGGTAGTCTGTCGTCTGTGTTTCCTCTCTACTGTTCCTGAGCACTGACACAAGAATGGAAAATGTACACCCGGAACCCATACGGGCAGTTTCTCTTTCATCTTGTACCCTTTATTCAATGACAAGGAACAGCACGGTAAGATAGTAGCCGGTTCATCTGCCTCTAGCTGATTACTAAATAGGAACGGTGAAAAATGTTGCAGTCTTTTTCCCCAGCGCACATTTTTTGATGTACATTAAGGAAAACGTCATTGCATACAAGATTTTCTGTCACTTCGTATACTAATGTTGGAGCTTGTCCCATATTGGTATCCTGCAATGTCCTTGATGGATTTGGTATTCTACTGTCATGTTCCATAACAGCATGGGCATGACATCTGTACAAAGAATCACATGTCGTTTCCTAACGGTGATATCACAGCCTTTGCCACCAGACACGTTCAGCAATGAACGATGCTAATATGCTTTGCACCTTAACAGATTCTGTGTCCCTCACACCTCCCTCATTTCCTGCAAGAACATATTTCCACTTTATATCCTCAAGTGCCCCTGAACTCATCTAATTTAGAACAAATGGGACAACCAAAGTGCAGAACCGTGAAGAGACCTGTGAGTCAGCAAGACGACGCTGTCACCAATAACAGAATTCAGTATTATTTAGGACGTTCCGGTCTAACTGACCTCATTCATATTTATGGTTGTTGTCAGCAAGGAAATAATTTTCATACAAATAGCTATGAGCGTACAAGTCAGGAATTCCAAGCTGGCCGAAGGAAGCCCTTCCACCTGACTAGGTGCTTGGTCATCACACTTTTGAAATCTAGCCCAAACTCTGGCTTTGGCGAGGGAAGGAACAGAGGGATGTCTTGTTTCCATGAACACACGAAGGCACACTCTACAGTTCCTGGGGGGAGTCAGAGAAGGTTCTGGTTGGCATCAATCGTGCAAGAACCTAGAGGGGGAGAAGTGCACTTTGCCAACCTGATGCACTTAAGAAAAAAGCAGCAAATTTAAGGCAGTGGTTCTCAGCACTCTCTTGGTGACACCCTTACCTTTGGTCCTTAAACAACATTTGAAGAGCAGCTTCCAGCTATAGCAAAGCTGTTTGAGCTTCTTTGCCCGTGTTTCTATCAAAGCCTTCAGAACTACTGTAGGCAGTAGGGTGTGAGTACGAATTTCTTCAAGTTTCACTAGTCTAGTTTAATTTGTCATAGCTATTAATTGAAGACATTATGACCTTTTTGTTAAAAGTCCAGTGTGGTCCTCTCATCAGAACGGCAATAAAAAGGAGAAGCTCATAACAACGTTGTCTCAATGAATCCTCCCTAAGGTTGCTTTTTTGAGGAAGGGACAACTGGGACCGTGATTATTTCAGCAAAGACCTTAACAAGAAGAGAAGAGCTCTTTTAATAACTTTCAAGGTGACCTTCAGGCAACGTGGCCGAGAAGATTCTACAGTAAGACGATTTTTCTGCTGAATAGGTTGAAAATACGAGCACTGCCCCAGAATTAAAGTCTAGGACAGTAAAACAGATAACATGCATCATTAGGAAGCACAATATTCCCATGCCCTAAAGACAATCAGAGACAGAAAGTTCGAAAAGCATTTTTTGCCAAGTCCTCTCTTTCATAAATCAAAATTAAAACCATGGTTCTGAAATTATGAACAGTTTTGCTCTTTAATTATTTATTTAATGAACCGTGAAGGGTCTGTTTTAAGGCAAGTTTAGAAATGATATTTTACACTGAGATTTTCAAAATATTACAGATGAATTCTGATGAAATTCTGGGGATTTTGGGGACACTATTAGATTTCTTTGAAAATCTTTGTCTAAAATGGTACAGCTGGTATGAAGTTGAAATCAAACCTATATTACGGTGTCAGTATCAATCTTGTTCAGTTATAAGAGTTATAAGAGTAATTCCCACACTTCAGTCATAGCAACCAAGGAATGCATCCAGGACCCTTAGGGGAAAATCTGAATTTGAATAACCCAGACAAATGTATTCTGGTTTTGATCACGCGCACCACTTTTCATCATGCAGAAATCCACTGATAAGCCCCAGTGCCTGGGCAAGACCTGTAAAATAGTATCTGTTAAGAGCTAGAACTGATCAAAATTTTAAAAAAACATACCCTGAGGCATTACAGTTTAAATTTGATGCCCAAATATTTTATCAAACAGAAGTGTGGAATTCCAACTCTTTGATGAAGAGTATAACCTTATTTGCTACTCATGAAAAATTTTCTTCTCGTTGAGAATCTCAGGTCAAATGCACACTATAAGCATGTTGTTTGCCGTCTGATGCTTGTTGGTCTCATTTTAAAGCTCTGGTTTGGAAAGTTTCACTCACAGTTTTAATGAGCAGAAAGGATGGTCTGTATGGGGGTGGACATGACAACCTACTCTGCAGACAAAGTGAGACCTCATCAATCAGTGAGAGGCGTACAGGAGTACAGGATGAGGGGACCATTGGGTTTGCAAGTTCTGGATTTCACAGCTACCAGCAAACGTCAGGTAGTTTGTGGGTGTTTCTCAGATGTCCATGTCACACATTCCCATCCACTCCGTTTACATATTCTGCAGCTCAACAGAATCGCAGAATATTTTAGGTTGGAAGAACTTGTGAGGATCATCTGGTATTGGATCCTCTGCTCTAAGCAGGACACGCTTGAAAGTTAAATCAGGTTGCTTAGGACAAACAGTTTTGAATATGCTCAAGGATGGAGATTTCATAACCTCTCGGGGCCCCTATTCCAGTGTTTGACAACCTTCACTGTGAAAACTAATATTTTTGTAAGTAATGTATAACAAATGATGAACCATAGCAAAAACAAATAAAAAAAGAAAGAAAACAAACACCACAGATGGGCATGGTTGCAACTTGCCACAGGCAGAAGGATCAGTGGAAATGATTGTTAAATCAATGTAAATTACTTCCTTCCATAGCAGGAAACTTATGAAATAAAACGCCCAGAATGGGCCTTGGGTATGGACCGTGCCCTGGGCTTTAGCAGACGGCAGAAAAACCTGCGCTGTGATTTCCAAACTGGCCCTTCCTGATCTCAGATCGAGCAATTGGTTTCACCTTAAGCAAGGAAGTAAATCACCCCAACCATATTAATACCGGGGATATTAATTGCATGAGGAGCTGTGGTGCACGCTGATTACCTTCTATCCCTAGGTACAACTACTCCCCACCAAATCACAGGACAACTCTCTTCCCTCCTCCTCCTCCTCCCCCCATTTCACTTGTCAAAAAAGGTATGAGGATGGAAAAAGATTCTGTCCAGCTTTTGCAGGAGAGCAGACCAAACCCTGCAGCGTGTGATTAATAGAACTTAAATGATGTACAAAGAAACAGCAACCGGATTTTTAAATAAAGACGCCAGCGAATCTGCTGCCAAATGATGCAGATCACAAGCTTAATTTTCTGTCTCTAGGAAAGCTCTCACAGAATTGCCTTGATAAACATAATAACCTCCAGCATAAAATATTTTTTTCCCCACTAATGTGTTTGTAGACTTGTTCCAGAACTTTACACCTCGTGTCGTTAGAAACCATCTATTTTCCAGTCTTTCATAACTAATTTACATCCATTTGATCTTACGCCAGAATTAGCTTCCAGTTTAAATCATTTCCTCCTCCTTTGATATTTATATGCTCAGTAATTGATACGTTTGGGCTGGCCACCAATGGACATGGAAATACACACCTACTCCCCCCTCCCCTGCTCTCCAGAGGGACAAAACAAGAGTTAGGACACGGTTCAGATTATGGAGAGGGAAAATGTTCTTTGCGACGTTGTTCAGAACGGGTCAGAATAAAGGCAGGGTGCTCCGGTAATCAAGGTACAGGATGAAGATGGCTTGAATGAGGATCTGGGAGCTGTTATGCAGAAAGAATTGGCAGGATTTAGACACATCCTGGTGGTAAGGAGCTGGAGATGACAAAGCCGATGCCAGGTTACCGGCCTGAGTGACAGGCAATGATGCTGGGCTGCAAGCAAAGACTGAAAAAGGATAATGGTATTACCAATGATAATAGTAACCAGCGCTGATAACAACGCATAATGAACCAATTATTATAATACTCTTTGGAGACCACCATCGTTATTCTAGAAGTCCACATCTGCAGTCACCATTTAAGACTGACTATTCATACGCTCTGACAAACATGAAATGAACTGCGATGCGTTCTTTAAGCAGGGATTCAATAAATGAGCGATATCATGAAAATGACTGCTTTTAAAGTGCGTTGCTAAAGCAAAGCTAAAGATAAAACTGTCCTGAGCCAACCTTTTGCTGGCACCCTCCTTCTCCATCGCCTGACCTTCTCCTTCTCCATAGCCCGACCTTCTTGTATTTCTACCTTCCGCCTATCTTACACTCGTATGCACCATCAGAGCTCCAAATAGATAGTGTCATTCCATTTGTCTCACTGGAGCAGTTGGACAACCAGAATGATTTCATTAATTGATATATCTCCGTTAATTAAGTAATTCTGCTAATAATACTTTAATAATGTTTCAGATACCAGTCAGGACGTTTCTGCAGTTTTTCTTTTCATCGTTTATCTTCATTTACAAGGACCTGACAAGTTGAGTGGCCTACAGTTGATTTCAAATGACTTATTGTAATATACTACTAAAAATGGTAAATTGTTTTATTAGAATGTGACCTCATTTTAGGGGAAAAGCTATTCTAGTTACCTTGTAAGACACAGTTAATCAATTTGGAATGTCCTGGATATATTTATCTTCGACACGCAGTGTGAGTATGCACAGTGCAAGAGGAAGCGTTCTCTGCTTTATTTGCTTTCTAACTTGATATAGTCCCTGTTCTTAGATATAAAAAAGATAGAACAAAGCTCAAATACATCAATTGACGTATAGAGCTAGTTTAATGGAAAAAGCAAAAGACAAATCTCTTGATCGTACACACAGAGACGTATGTTGCCAGATAAGGGAGGAAAGCATGATGCTTACAGTAAGCTGTGTGCCTGTATAATTAAAACAATTGCTTGGATTGGTAGAATTACTTTGTTGAAACTGCACTGATTTATTAACTAAATTAATTTGTCAGTAAAAGCCTTTCCTTTTGATAGGGAATATATATTTTTTTGTCAGAATCTGAAACATTGACTCACTGTTGTCGCTGTTTTAGGTTGAAACCCAAAACTTTAAATTTGGAAACCTCTAGACGTGTTCTTTAAACCTTCTCAACTGATAAGAATGCTATTACAGTCCTGAATACTCATGTTATTTTTCCAGTTTGACTTCACACCATGGTACACCCTCCTGCCTTGCTCTGGGCCCTGGGGAGAGCTCAGGAGTGGGGTGTTCCCCCGGGGTCCCGCAGTCTCTGCCCTCCGCCTGTCTCTGAGCGAAGGTCTGAGCCGCAGATCTCTCCATGTCCTCACATGGGGCTAGTGCGGAAATGGCTCTGCTGCCAAAAGACTGGCCATGGAAATCCATCTGTGGGAGATACCCAAAGAGGAGGCTGAGAGACAATGCCCGTGAGGACAGAAAAAGGTGAATGTTACATAAATCCGACCCAAATCAGAATCAACCAAATTTAGAAGGACTGCTTTTCACATCAGCTGATGACCAGATATTTTCATTTCCTTTTTTTCCAAGAGAAACATTCAATTCTTGGTAAAGATTCTGGAGGAATTTTTTCCCAAGAAGTCATAATTTATCTTAAGACCCTGTTCTCTTCTTGACCTCTGTGAAACAGAAAGGGTTGGAATAGGCTGCCCAGGGCGGTGGTGGAGTCACCATCTCTGGAGGTATTTAAAAGACGGGCAGACATGGTGCTCAGGCACATGGGTTAGGGGTGGGTTTGGCAGTGTTAGGTTGATGCCTGGACTTGATGATCTTAAAGGTCCCTTCCAACCTAGACGATTCTAAGATTCTATGAAACAGAAATGATTAACCAACTGTAGACGCTGCAAGTTGCCTCCTGAACCTCAGTTGTGTTCATTCCCTCCGTTGATGACCACGTCCAACCCTCTTCCCCTGTGTGATCTAGTAGAACCATGCCGCCGCCAGCGGGCTCTCGGGGAATTCCTCCCCTCCCCTTCCCCTCCTCAGCACTGCTTTGCAAATCCAATGAGAGCATCCGCAGAACTCCTGGCACTTCTCCGCTTCCCACCAGCTACACATGAGGCAGCTGCTTGTTGCACATACCCAGCCGCACGCGTGCCAGCCAGCAGCAGCCCCTCCACCTGCAGGAGGCTCAAAAGCCCTTTGCTTTCCTTGGAACAAACGGCAGGATACAGGAGAAAATCTTCGGAGTTTCTCTGAGATTGCTTTTTCTCCCCATTTACCTTTATTTCTTTTCTCCTGGGGTTTTGAAAATTTTCTTTTCATTGCCAAAAGAACTGTCTACGACGGTAATGAAGTCAGTGTAGTTTATCACCCTTAGTCCTTTAGATTACTTACTTATAGAGAGAGATTTATATATATATATTATACGTATGTAGTATTTGTATGGGGTTTATATGCATGCACATAAATAATCAAAATATGAAAAGATATGATTTGTAAAAGAATATTTCAGCAACAGGATTCAAGTAAAATCATAATAAAAATCAGTTGCAGCAAAAATAAATGATACAAAAGCCACGTGTAAGGGAATTTTGAGAAAATATACTGTGAGACAGACTCATACTAGTAAAGGTTCTATTCAGACTGTGGTGGCATTCATGTAAACACAGTGGTGTGGTACAGGGCTGTGCTTTCTCTCCCCATGAAGCTCCAGTCTCTATTCTGCAACCAAGAATGCCAACCCAAGATGTTCCACCCCAAACGCTCGCTTAACCCCATGCGGAGATGCTGGGACGCCTGAGAGGATGCTAACACCAAGAAGGAAAAGGCAACTAGACCTCTCCAGGTCGTAACTGGGGAATTCGTCGCCTGTGTTCTAGTTTTGACTGTACCTCTTTTGGGTTTGGTTGACTCTAACAAATCATACCCATCTCCTGTGTGTTTGGCTGTGTACCAGAGGAAGGACCCACAGCATCGCACCGTGTACAGCTCTGTCAAAACTCATTTACACCGGCTGGAGTCTGACCTGGGAAATTTATCCCTGTGAGCATCATCCTTGCCAACCTTAAAGACTGTTCTATTTTAGACTATTTTACGACTATTCAGGAAGAAAAGAGGGGGAAAACCATTTGAATTTGAAAACCTTTTCACATTCTTTTTCTTATAACGCTGTTTATCAAGAAGTAATCTGTGCTGGCAGGGGGATGGGGGGTCCAATCCTATACGGCGCTGAGCCATTCCCAGGATGTGCTGAGCACCCTTTGTCATGGGGCTAAACCGCACTAGAAAGCATCGAGCCATTAGTGCCCCAGCACCAAACAGGGGCGGCTAACGATATCGACAACATCGATTCCTTCCCCTTGAAGACAAACTGTTTTGATTATAAATGATTAATTGAAATGAATGTCCCTCAGCAAATTTTGCTGAACAACAGCCGTCTTTGGAGTAAATAATTCAGTAGACTAATCCACTGCTGAGGTATAAAACTTCCTGAAGTTTCTTGCTCTTACTCTTTTCAGCCTTTCTAAAGACTTTTTAGGAGCTGCACCAGTAGACGTCCAATTTAATTGTAACTTTACAGGTTAAAATCAAATTACAACCTAAATGAGTTGAAGTCATAGGGGTCTCAGGTAAGTTAAAGGGGATGCGGGTGGATGAGAGGACTGGAGCCCAAGTGGCATTAAGTTGGGGTTTTTTTTTGTGATATGCACACTTTCAGCTCTTTCCTACCATCAGCAGAAACAATGGCTTTAGAAAACAAACGTAGTACTTTTTATTTGAAGTAAATCTCTTTACCCATGTACCAAATTAAATCTGAACCCATCAGTATTGAAAAAAACTATAGACCGTGTTTCCTCTGCTGACTTTTTAACTCGGCATTTATGTTGGTTTCTTTCCCTTCATTATTTTTCCTTAGCTTGGACAAGAGAGATATGTTACCTCCTCCCTTATCATTAGCTTCCAGGCAGCTGTACTTCATGTGCTAACAAAGCACTGCAGCGTTTGGATCATTCCATCTACTTACAGGCTTGATGAGAAAATTATTTGGTGAAGTTTTTTGGCCTGTGCTTTCTAAACAATTAGTCTAGGAGCTGCTCCGCGTGGTCCTTTTTCAAGCCTTAAAACCTGTAAATAAAAACGATGGGTGGAAGATATTTATTTAAAAGTCTCTCATACGCTCGCCTGCACTCCAGGATCTACAGATAGACAGATACGTTTTCCACTGTAATTAAAATATGCACAGAGGAACCTTTCTAGTGGTCTTCAAATAAGAGCTTATACTTTCTGAATATCAAGGTAGGGACAAAATTAACCTGACATTTGTATTTGACAAGTAAGTTAATGCTGTGCTAATCCCCTTTGGGATGCAGCAATTTTCACCTGTCAGAGACGTGGTAGTCCGAAGGGAATATCACTCCGATCCCTTTCTGCTCTATTTGAACTGAAATGCTCATTATCCTGCAAATGCAAGGGAAAATGGTAAGTTTGCCTCTAAAGGACGCAGTGAAGGGGAGCATAGATGTTTACATGGCTACAGGACAGCCAGAAAGATCGAAACTTGGGGGCTGAATATTATTCTGGTACCTCGGTGATTTTTTGGATGCAGTCAGAAACTACGCATTGCAATAAATGGTTTAAATCCTCTCACCGTTATCCATGACTTCGGACACACATCTGTTGGGAAAAGGGAGTGTGGAAGGATCTGGATGTGCCAGTGGATACCTGAAAAGGAGAAAATGTCTGACTATAGGGAAGGTGCAAAAATGCAGAAGTTACACCCTGCCAAGCACCGGGCTGACAACTTTGCCTCTCCAAAACTGGGAAGGTGGGGGACTGGGGTATATATATATGTATTTTTTTTCTACATGGATAAAAATAAGTTTCACTTGAGACTCTTAATTGTTAATTAGTCCACTTTAAAACTAGGTATGTTAAATTCATTACGGCACTAACCCAGTCTCAAACGCATTAGTATTCATCTTCAACGCTGAATCACTACAGTATTCATTTAAAATTCTTTCAGTAATCTAGTCTGCAAAATTTCAAGTTGATGTAAATGTCAAAAGCAAAAGACAGAAATGTCTAATTAGCTAAGTACCTCAGCTGTTGCTGTTTCTTGGCAAATGAGTGAACTTATGTAATGCTTGTTGCAAGAGGGTACAGAATTCGATGGGAGTCTTTGAAGGAAACAAAGCATAACTTGCAACGACTGATCGCCTTCCCACGCCCGTAGGCATTATTTCCGTCTAGTGGGTAGAAACAGAAAGCCTCATACGGTCCGTTCGTGTAGGTTTTTTGTCTATTAATCACATACCTGTTTGTGAGGATGGGATTTCCATCCTCAGAAATGTTGAAAACTCAGCTGGACAAGCTCCAGGGCAATAGGATTAATGATGAAGCTGGCTCTGCTCTGAGCGGAGCGTTGGACCAGATGATGTCCGGGGGTCTCTTCCAAGCAAAGTTATTTTAAGGTTAGAATCAGAGTTATACTCAAAGCGGGGCTAATGAGTTCTGATTGCTCAGGGCCTCACCCAGGAGAGTTTCAATCGTGTACAAAGAGAAACAGCCTCTCTGGTCCCTCTTCCAGTATCTCATTCTTTGATTCTAGTGTTAACTGTCTCCTACGGTTAGACAGTCCATAGGAAGAAAAAAAAAAAATCTGAATTTTTCTATTTCAGGTTCCTCAAAAATAAAAAAAAGGAGTTTTTTTTTTAAACAGTTTGAACTGATTATGTTGGGAAGGATTGTGTTCTTTAAAATGAAAGGGGGGTTTATTTGTTTACATTCTGGCCCAAGGAATGTATACCTGGCTGCAGCACCATGCAGGGTAGTCTGTGTACTGTTTTCACATCTTGTCTACCCTTTCTTTCATTGCAGCCAGCTTTAAACTGACAGTGTAAATTAGATCAGCCTTTGAGTGCATAAGATCTTCAGGCAGGAAACATTGTGTATTTGTTTGCAGAGGCACAAATTATTAATAAGTAAGAATTAGTACTACCCACTAATGAAGTCTGGTGGTTGTTTTTTTTTTTTACTCTTGATGTTATATGTTAGTCAAAGACTAAAGCTCACGTATTTTTCTTTAGTGAAATTACTAACCAAACGTTCCGGAGGAAGAAAATTCATGACCTCATTAAGTGAGAGCCATAGACCTTTCTTATTTTCGTTTTTGTTCTGCCTGAAATCATGACGCCTGCCATTAAAATGTCAACATTCACCACGAGTTACAACACCCCAGAACGCAAGATGCTGCAATTATTTCCCCCTCTTGATCTAAGAAGTGCTGAGAAGTTTTAGATGCCAGTGTAAATGATTTTTTAATGGTGACTACTGTGCATTAGGGTAACATCACATATCTACTCGTGGTGATATAATGGCAGCAGGGGTAGGAAAAAAAATGTTTGTGGGCTGATTTCAAATTCCTAGAAGCACAAAGGAGTTTGAAGAATTGAGTCCCCATCGCAATCAGCTAAGTTTCCATTCTGCTAGGGAAAGGCTGAACGTTAAGCAAAGATATTGGAGTAGAAAATGATGAATAAATAAAAGTGGAAAAAAGAGAAGGGATGAGAAAAAGGGTAAAGGATAATGAAAAGCTAAACAGGAAACATGAATCGGCCAAGAGATATTAGTGATTTTGGCTTGAAATAGCTTGCCTGGGACTTGGTTTTCAATGACTATATGGAACCTTTCTCTCGGCTTTCAGAGTCACTCAGGGTTCAGAAGAAAATGCAACCCAAAATTACCCATCACTTTAGCAAAGAGCTGCTGGTTAGCCTGCAAAGTGCATCTGTGGGTGGAAAAGGTTCTTCTGTGCCCCATTTCCATTTTGTCTTGATGGATCCCTCGAGCCACCTCCTGCTTTTATAATCCTTTCATATCTTGTGTTTCTCCTGCTATTGCGATCTCTATTTTGTACCTAAACTTGCAATCAAATCCATGGGGGAACTTCCCTAATGGCTTTTTGATCTCCTGCTGCAGTCTTAGCGCCTTCGAGTGAAAGCTGTTGAGGACACTGAACACACCGCTGATGCCACAGACAGTAAGAACAAACTTACAGAGCGTGGTTCTGTCCTTTGCTAAAGAAAAAAGAAACCCAAACATACCAGGTTTGATTTAAAACAGAATGGGTTTTGGAAAATAAAAAAGGGTAAGATCTCATGTACTCAGCCACAAGTACTTCAGCAGTTTTACCAAATTAAGTCAAGAGACTTCGCAAAATTTGTCATTCGTCCAACCAGATTGATCAAATTCTGCTGCATTTATACTGCAACTCTTTGTGTATGCGGTGATGGATTTATTATATTGTTGAATCAAAATTCAATGGCAGCTTTTAAAATCTACTACATTGATCTCTACATCAAATGTCTCACTGTAAGTCACGTTTAGGTGATGCTTGGTTATTTTTTTTAAAAAAGTCAGAAGTTTCGTGTTGCAGCAAAATTCCTCAGGAAGAGTTCCATAAAAGCAAAAGAAGAACCAAGAAAGCAATGGTAATGTGCATAATATGAATAATTGCTTAGGGTAAAATGGGAGAGGAAAAAGTAATTCTGTATTACGAGAAGCAGGCTCTTCGAGAAATAACAGTGCCACAAACAGAGAAAGCTAAATCATTCATGATATTTAAATAAATACCTCTGGCATATGTTTAGAAACCAAAAGACCATCTCTGTGATCCCAACTGCGGCAAAATTCTTGTTTATTCCTATGGAAATAGTTCCTCAGCTGGAGATATGAATCACTGCTAATGGCATTTACAGGAGGACTCAATGCAAGAGAAACAAGCTGTTCAGTCTAAACTGCTGATTAATGGCTGATAACGAAGCAGGTGAATAAAATCTGCGTGTGTCTAAATGTCAGCTGGTAGATGGGTAGGGGGAAGGGGGGTCTGAGAATCAGTTGGGAACAATAACTGAGAACGGATGAAGAGAACCAGACATCTTTACGAAATGCACTATTGAGAGTAAAATATGGCTAAAGCCAGACTTCTAAAAAAGAGAGCAGTTTGAGGCAAAACACAATATTTTTTAGGCTTTTTCTATTTCTTAAAAGAACAGAAAATTGTAGCTGTAGCCAGGCGGTTCTGATTTTTACCTTAAATGCTCTATTTGTATCCTCCTGCTTTGTCCCCTGAAAGACTCTACTCGTCAGAGGCAGTCTCGTGACAAAGGGCGAGTCATCTTGCCAGAAAGCAGCACTGGACCTCTTTGGAGAGGCGATGAGCCACAACTAATGGGCTCCAGCCACTATCCTCCCTTGGCAGTGTGTGCAGCAGTCACAGGAGCAGTTTTAGGGACCTAAAAACCCGAAATGCCTTCTGCTGAGGCTGTGTACATTTTGGAAGCTGAAAAATAGGCAGTTTAGTAGGGAACACTACAATGGGACGCTCAAGAACGCTTCTTAAAACCTTCAGGTCTATAAACCAGATGGTTTTTCCAGTCCTACTTAGGTTTTTCCTAGAAGGGAAAGAACGAAGCTATGAAGTCACTACTATCATTACAAAAAGAGGTTTATGTTTATTCCGATGCATAAAGAGAGACGACTGATATTCAAGAGGATTCACCATTATAAAATACCGGAGTGGTTTAGTTAAGCAAATAATGGCATTTGGCAAACCCAGGGAAATGAAGGGACTTGGATTTTTATGGACATACTATGCAACCTACAGTTATAAAGATATACTGCTTCTCTCAGAAAATCTCTGGGGTAAATATAAAATCATTTAATACTGCAAAACAGGACAACACGAGAAATAATAAAGATTTATTAAGCTAGAGGTTAAGTGAATGAATCACAGAAATGATACTCGTGGCTACTTTAAATTCAGAATATGAAGTTAGCAAAGGGAAAGGGCAGCAAAATTGACTCTGAATCCCTGTCAGACAGACATACAGAAAATCCCTCCTTTACGAAATTTTAATAAAAAGCTTATTAAACCCAAAATGGTAAGTGCCACCAGAGAGGAAGTATGGTTATATATAAAGAGGTCAATAATCACAATGAATATCTCAAATCAGAAAGAACCAGAGGGAAAAAAAAAAAAAAACAAACCAAAAAAAGAGGAAGATGAGATATTAGCTGACTGCCGTTGGTATTTCCACAACTGGGCTGTGTCATTCTCCCACCTCTCGGTCAGGATTTGGGAGAGAAGTCTATTAACCTGGACAGGAGAAGCCCTGGCTCCAAAGCCCTTCAGGGGATGCTTCCCACCTTGGAGGGCAGCACGAGAGCGGGATTTCACAGGTCCCTTTGAACTCCCCATGTCGCTATATGTTCAGCGACAACTTACCCTTTGGTCGTCTAATTTTAACACCACCGACCCCACTTACTCCCCCTTATTAATAAAGATGTTTTTGTATTATTTTCTTTCTACACAGAAGGGTCAGGACCTCGGTCCTCACTGCAGTGCCTTCGCACTATCTCCCCAGCCCAAAGGGGCTTCAAGGATGGTTTGGTAGATTCCTTGCTCAACTGCTGCTTCGGTGGAGTTTGTCAGAGAACTGGATTTAAAAAAAAAAAAAAAAAAAAAGTATGAACGAAAGACCTGAGGCCACACTAAAAGCAGAAGAGATGATTCATCCACAGCTTTCTTGGGTTTCCCATTCCCACCTGAGGAAACGAGAAGAGGTGAGAGAAAGAGGGAACGCCTCGCACTGTGCTCAGAATGTTTCTAGGTCTAATTTGCTGAGATTTGTGAGTGCGTAACAACAGAATTTATCAATTTTTGGCACAGGCACCATTACAGAATAAGCCTATGTAATATTCACTTTGCTTTGTTTTATGGAGATTTTTATAGAATACTCTCTACCGGCGCAGATGCCCACATCTGGTTACTACTCTTGCTGCAGCACCAGCAAGACAAATCAAGTTTAGAACGCAAAAGATCCACAGTCAGGTTGAACAACAAATATTAAATAAATTAAAAAAAAAATTAAAAGAGAAGTCACTTTTTCAAAACACTAGGCTCCAAATATGGTGCTTGTTAGGCTACCGGTGTGTTGCAATCATTAGCGTTTGTGTTGTCTCATGCTTTTCTCTGATTTCCTAACTGCATCTACCCATCTGCTAACTCCTATATTTGGATTTTAAACATTTGTTTGGATGTTTAGAGTGCTTGGATCTTTTGGTCCCGATTCATGAACAATACTCGGAGACACTGTTGTAATATTAATAGTAAGTATGTTATAGCAAATCAAAGCGTAAACAATTTTCACATGTCTGAGTAGTCTCTGGTGAATTAAAATAGCCATCTGCTGTAACAACACAGAGCTAAAATATTTCCAAAACAGAAGAAAAATGTAATTATGTTTGTATTTCCTCTGCAGTATTTTAATTGTGGTTAATATTAGAAGCAGCAAATCAATGCCGGGCACATAACATCTTAACATCACTGTCATTTAGCGGAAAGGTTGTTCTCTTATTTATCCTGTCCAGTAGCCTGAGCTAACAATCAAATCTTTTTTTTAAGCCATTAAATATTGCCAAAAAATTCCCCCCTATAGTTCTCCACAGCTCAGAATGGCCCTGTTTACAAATAACACTATACTTCGGATCAATAACCTCCTAATTTGTTCCCATGTGCCGAATGGCGTTCCTTGTCATTTACATGAATAAAAGAAATAATGGTATTCTGGTTGGGGTTTTTTTTAGCCCCTGATTTTTTTTTTTCCTTATTTTTCCAGTGTCGAAGGCGCTTGGGCCAAGAAAATAGAAGTTGCTTTATTTATCTACTGTTGATATTCACAGGAGTAGCAACTATACTGCAGTATTCAAACATTTATCCAGTTTCATCTTTGAAGTGCACTAATTGACTCTTACTTGCTCACTGATATACACGTGCCTGAGTCTGCTCTACGTGAAAATCCATCTGAGTGCTCCATCGAGATTCACGTGTGCTGCAGAGGAACGTGCTCCCCTCACCACTCTTGACAGATAAGGTTAGGCTAAACCACAGAACAAAGGAAAAATTGCCAGTGAAATATCTTTTCCCCATTCTTTCCTTTACGTATGACACATGGTGTGCTGCTGGAACAGTCCAACTGCACATCTATAGAAGAAAATCTGGTATCTACATCCATAGGCACATGTCTGTGTGCCTTAGTTTGTCTCAAGTCCTTCAGCACAGGGAATCTGTCAAATATGTGGAACAAAAGCGTTATAAATTGAAACAGCATCTTGATGTGATGGCAGAACTCTGTCATCCTTCCCTGACATCGCCTCGGGGACGCACATCCCCTCTCCTCTCCATTGCTGATCTTATCCTGAAGGACCTCACCAGAGCGGCTCTTCTCTGTCAACAAGATTCAAGTTGTGATGAACTCACCAATTATATTTCATGCTTAATGACAGCATTGACAATTCATAACTCTCAGGGTAGAGAATGAAAAGGTACCAGAGACCTTCAGAAGCATCCAGCTACAAAATCTGCCTCCCTCATCTTCCTGAAACAGCCCCACATTGTGCAGATCTGCAGAAAGGCGCTGTGCAGAGCATGGGTATGTGCCTGAAGTCTAAAAGGGGGATTCTTCAACGTTTCGTGCTTCCAGGTCTGGTAAGATTATCCAAAGAAGCCAACACAGCACCAGCAAGCCTCTCCTCTGTGGGAAAATGGGCTGAAGGAAGAATGGGATAGGTCTAGACAAGAAGCAGTGGACCAAACACAGGAGGGCCATGGAGATGCTGCGAGGGCTGGAGTCCCTCTGCTGGGAGGACAGGCTGGGAGAGATGAGGGGGTTCAGCCTGGAGGCGAAAAAGGGGAGACCTCAGAGCCCCTTCTAGTGCCTAAAGGGGCTCCAGGAGAGCTGGGAGGGACTGTTGATCAGGGAATAGAGCCATAGGATGAGGGGGAATGGCTTCAAAGTGGAAGAGGGGGGATTTAGATGAGATATGAGGAAGAAATTCTTTGCTGTGAGGGTGGTGGGGCATTGTTCCAGGTTGCCCCAAGAAGCTGTGGCTGCCCCATCCCTGGAGGTGTTCAAGGCCAGGTTGGACGGGGCTTGGAGCAACCTGCTCTAGTTGAAGATGTCCCTGCCCGTGGCAGGGGGCTGGACTATATGTCCTTTAAAGGTCCCTTCCAACTCAAACCATTAGGTGGTTCTGTGAAATAGTCCTGACTCATCACAGAACTGAAGCCCAGGTGGCAGAGAAGGGAACAGAGAGGACTTTTGGTTCCTCCAACGTGGAGGAGCTTGCTCCCGCCTGCCTGAAGTCCCTCAGTAGTTCAAACAATGAACAAGGATGATACGCGATTACCGTAATGCGCAGTAACAAGAAAGACTGCCAGAGGGAAATGCGGGGCTACAGCAGGGGTGCAAGAGGGGCACGTTAATGCCTTCTGTTCATGACAATATACGCGGCTTAATCACAACAGGCTTTTCACAAACGGTCCCTACTCCATTCGTATTCAGACGATAACAATCCCTCTGTGCTTTAGCAGGAAAGGAGGTTTGCCATCCAGCTACACCCACTCTTCCCCCCTTACACCGTGCTTCAACTGTCTTTAATGTCATTGTTGCTTTCCTGAGTGTTTTCAAAGATCATGTTGACAGGTTTTTGCTGGCTGGCTCACAGATGGAAAAAAAAAAAACAACCCTACAGTTTGTGAGCAATACTATGCTCATATTTTTGAAAATTGGAGCTAAAAGCAGGGGAGGCAGAATAGTTTGTGTTATACTTTCCCAAGGCTAGTTCCTTCAAAAAACCATTCTCTTTATATCGCCAAACTCCAAATGTGTTGGAAAGCTTGTAAAGAGAACTCTGATCTGCCTCCTCTTTTAAACTAAAAAAGAAAAAAAATAAAAAAAAAATCAGAAGAGGGACCAATTTAACAGAACAGTTGTGGCAACCAGCTGTTTCGAAATGTAGATGGCGATTTACATAAATTCATATTCAGATCCCTCAGCTTTTCCGTACTATAAACAAAAAAGTTTAGTCAAGCGCCCAGGGATAGCTTTGTTGTGATGGGCGCTAAATAAATACAATTTGTTGCGGTGGTGATTGTTCCTTTCTCGCGGGCTGCTGGAGGCTATTACATGCGGCAGCTTCCTTCAGAAACTCGTTTGGACTAAAAGCTCTTTCTGAGCTAATCCTCCTTAGTCCGAGAGCTGTAAAAAATACACAGTGAGGAGTAAAAGTTCCAAAACACGCACAAAAGCTGCATTTGGAGAAATGAAAAGTGTCCAGCTCTCAGAAAAGTGCACTTCGCGGGGGAGATGTATCCGTGGGAGTTGCAAGGCTGGAGTTTACTCCTTAGGCAACGTCAGTTCCTCCGCAAATTGTGACTGATAATAAATGACTCCTCTGCATGGTCTGGTTTGCAGACCGTTTTGTATTACCCCACAAACGCTGCCTTTCAAGACGTTTCACTGAAATCTCTCTCTTGCTAAGCTGTGTTTTCCATCCAAGACTCCGTTTAGACACCTTGCCAGCCATTAAAACACAATAACACGTTGCTAAAGCGGCAAATTTGACAGCGCACCATTTAGTTCTGTCTCTGGAAATCACAGCACGGGTGGCAAACAGCAAAATTAACGGCACTGTGAAGCTCTAATCAATATATTTTTTTAAATAAGCGTTAATGGTAAAAAGCCTTATGCTAGAAGGCACTAAGCTGCTGGAGGTGTTGCCTGTCCGGTAATATGTAAAATCAGGAGTACAAGAGCATATATTGCAGTGGGCATCTCCTATGGGGAGGAGGAAGAAGAGAAGGAGGAAATAAAACTACTCTTTCAATAAATCAACATCTGTTACCGTCTGCTTGATTAAGCCATCCCCATGTAAGAAAACATCATCAATTACTTATTACAATAAAGAGAAAACCACTTGGTCATTTAGGAATTAGGTTAGTTTACATCTCAGGACCGCGGTGAAATGGCTGAAGCTTTACAAAGGAACACGCATCTACGGTCCTGAGAAGTTAAATTAAATCACACCACTCTGCCTTTGCTAACAGGTTATGAACAGGGACCCAGATTGTTGCTCTGAATAAAATCCCCTGATTTTCACTATCATAATAATATTGCACATACATTTATGTTTACACCCACTTACAAGTCATGAAACGGACAAAGCTCATTGCGGTATTCATTAAATTCCAACCTTAGGACACATAAACTATTCTCCCACACATCCTTCCTTATTCTGATATTATCTAAGAGTTACAAAGGGTCGTTGATACTCTGAAATGATTTGATATAGAAACCAAATTATCCCACAAAATATGCCACAAAAAAAAAAAAAAAAA
>NW_009648644.1:175999-217838 GCF_000708025.1 Charadrius vociferus
CTGCAAAGAAAGTGGGGAACAGAATCCTAAAGCAGAAAAGAATGAAAGGAGGCTGATAAGTCATAAGACTATGGCAGAAATTTGCAGCCTCACGAATCCTTTCTGTACTGGAACTTTGAAGGCATTGTCTTTTTTGCTTCAAAAATACCTCTGAGGATAAAATAGATGCCAACTGATGTATAAATTGTGTCTTATTTGAGCTGCAGCTATTCTTAAATTCATTTTCCCAGGTTCTGCTTCCTTTTTTTCCCCTCCAGCAGCCTGAGAACAACGGCATCATGAAACAGCCCAGTTCACAACACTGTATAAAAAGGCTCATTAAAATGCAGCTTCATTAATTACTTTTGAAATTAAGTTATAGGGGCTATCGCTATCTCAGCGCTTCAGAATCTTCGGGCATACATAAAAGAAAAGTTATTATCTCACCTCTGGAAAGAGTTTAAAGAATAATAACAGCGAGAGGCTTATACTGAATCCTGTATGAGATATACCGTGACACAGAATCAGTACATATATTTCTTAAATAAGTACCTCCTGGCTTGCCATCCTACTATCACACAGTCTTATCCCACCACTCAAGGCTCAGGTGCTGGCAAAAGAAATTTAAGTGGGGAAAAGCAGCGCTGAGCTTTACCCTGCCATCGTTTCCAAACTATGGAGCTGCGTGCACGGCGGTCAGCTGTCAATGCTGCTCCGACGTGCTGCTCCCTGCCCCCTTGGGCTTTTGGGGGTCCTTTGGCCGACGATGCTCCCCTTTCCCAGAAACATGAATGTTCCAAAAATCAGCTTGCCGAAATGAGGGCTTTTCCTTTTTTTTTTTTTTTCCTTTCTCAATTCCTTGAATCTAAGACCTCAGTAGTAGCATTATCTATTTTCCTACACTGTGTGCTCCTGTTGTGATGGAATTGTTGTAGCTTTTAAACACCAATACGTACTGACTCAGAAAGACTCCCCAAAACCAGTTTGTATCCAAAATATTTGGCACAAGCTAAAAGTTTGGGATACTTGAAGCACATTTTTGGTTTCCAGCCTCAATACAGTCAGATTGACAGAGCTGCCTTATTTCTGACATGTTGGGGATATTCAAAGGCAGAAATGTAGGGGTGTATTCCAGTGAAAGACTCATTAGATTGATTTATGCTGATATTTAAGATGACTTTGGAAGGGAACTTTTTAGCGTATTTACTATAGCTGTTGATACTATTATTTAGTGGTTATATAGACTGGTCGTGGCGACAATCCGCGTGTTCCAGAGGTTATACGGATTTGCCTAGAGGCATTTTCAAAAGCATGTTTATAAATTATCTAGGAATATAAGCCTTTGCGACACTTGGGGATGAACATTCCCGGTAAAATCAGGATCCTTTCCAAGCTCCATGACTTTCAGAAATGGCTGCGTGAGCATCCACAAGAGCATCTCACTCACGCCTACTCCGAATGTGACAGATGCTGAGCTTAACTAATGATTCCACCTCGCATTTCATCTGGATCCTTCGCAGATACATAATATAGACCATCCATTTTTCAACTCAGTTCTTATATTCTTACACTAAGATGCATCACTGGAGTGACGGTCCTTAGAAACGCACATCACCAGAGCACATCTTTTCTCTGACGTATTGCACTGAACACTACCTCAAGTTTGCTCAATATTCTTCTGCACCAGGGAAAAATCATAACTAAATAATTAAAAATAAGGAATCTCGCAGTAACACATGTATTTAGATTGTGTCCGTGAAGAGAAGGGGATTCAGGGAAAAAACATCTCAGCATTTTTTTGTTGTCTGGGTGAAGCTAATAGGCTTATTTTCAGAATTTCTTTAGAGAAGTGGTTGATTTTATATGTGTTCAATCTTATTCACACATCAGAAAAATGGTAACTAAATTATTATTCATTAAATTATAACTACATTCCTCTGAAATGTCTTCATCTTGCCCACTTGTTACCGGTGTTACACCACCACTGCTCTGAAGTCTCTTCTAAGACAAAAGGTTGAATTGCCATCTCAACCTTTTGACACGCTTGTGGGTTATTTCTACAAAGCCTACAGTAGGTCACTGTGAACCAAGACAGAAGTTCTCAATTTCTTCTGGCCTTGGTCTGTTTTGCTTGCTTAAAATGTAAGTGCATTATACCGTGAGTTGTGCTATCAGTGCCATCAGCTCTTGACCTCCCAAAGATGCAGGAAGAAGGGTTTCATCTGTCAGAAGCTGGAAGGGACTCCATTCTTTCATGGGTTTCCAGCCTGTGCAGCATTCGATGGGAGGGAGCAACAAGAAGCCCCAAACGTAGATCCCACACAGTGATAGTCCACTGGCTTGTTGGTTGTTGTACTGGAAGAGGCTCCATTCTTTCATGGGTTTCCAGCCCGTGCAGCATCCGATGGGAGGGAGCGACAAGAAACACCGAACGTGGATCCCACACGGTGATAGTCCACTCGCTTGTTGGTTGTTTTGGTTTTTTTTTAAATGCAGTTGTACTTTTGATGGAGACTACTGGTGGGGTTTTCTCAGGGTATTTTAGAGAAACACAGGATCCTTCTTCCTTAGATGGGAAATTTGCCTCAATTGTTTCCGTGAAACACATTCTGGCATGTCATAATGAATTTCTCATAGGAAAGATGACATCTAATGTGAATTACAATTACAAAAAAGTAGTATTTGATTTTCTATCCATCATTTAACTGCCCATAGTTTTAATTTCACACGCTATCAAGTTCCTAGCAACACACAGAATCTGCATCTTAATATTTTACATGTAGGAAAAAAATGCTATAAAATTGTGTTTATACAATAATCTGAATTGTTTAAGGCCATTCTGCTCTACATACCATTGTGTTAATCTTTTCTTTCTGACTTTTTCCTCTACAAAAAAGAAAGTAAAATGTCTTTACACACTTAACTCTGGCCTTAATTAAATCTCAGTGCTGTGTAACGAGCTAAATTCCTCGTGCGCACAGAGACCCAGCGTGCCAACAAGAGGTCACAGAGACCCAGCATGCCAACAGGAGGTCTCAGGATTGAAAATTGCTCACAGGGTGGACGGGTAGGACCTCTGATTGTTTTAGTATCATTCTAGGACACGTGCTTTTATAGCCTGAGAAGCTACGTGGGCATTTTGGCCTGTTACGGAAGCTCTGAATGGCCCCCGTTGATTTTGATGGGCAGCAGGGCGGGACTGAGAGCCACCTGCTTCTGCTTACTAAGGTAAACTCTTGAAGACCGTGCCTTCTCATTGCTCTCTGCACCCACTGGAGAGAAGCCAAAATCTATTTTTCCCTCTTTACCGATGGAAAACTCATTTGTTCCCTTCTGCGCTTCCCCATCTCCCACAATTTCTGAAAGCAGTTGAGGGTTCTCACAGTTTTCACCAAAACTGGTGAGAATTACTTAGCTAACCTATATCCCCATTGATATTACTTTGGTATCTAAAGACATATGGCCTTCAATCTCTCCCTACCTAAGTACATTTTTCTGACAGCGGGAGAAGAATGATGGAAGATAATTATTCATGTCCATGTTCTTATTTGAACAATAAACAGGAAAACAAATCACTGCCACAATCTTAGAATGCCAGGGCTTCATCATGTATTGTACCTCATGCAAATGGGGTGCTTTCAAAAAAAAAAAATCAAATCAAATCAATGATCCTAGGGATCATTTACCTTGAAATTTATTAATATCAAGTGTGACTACAACAGTTCCTATAAATATACATCATATAAATGCCTGGGTTTATAGAGTTCATGTACTGGGCAATGGGTTGTCATCACTCAAAGTCAGAAGTGCCGAGGAACAGCAGGCAGCAAGCGCTCGCGGAGCCACGCCGCTCCGATGGATGAAGACGTTGCCGAGCGCAGGATTTTGCTGCAATTGGGGATGAGACATGGTCAGACAAATCTACGGCTAAGAGGACTGAGAAAGCACCGATTCTTCAGCGTGCGTTTCAGCCTCACGGTTTTCATGGTTATACGCAGGTACAAAGCCAGCATCCTGCTAACATCAGACTACTGTAGGGACCGGCACAGCTGGCGCTGCCCACGCTGGACACACTCCAGCCAAGGCAGACGTAGGTTGGGACTACAAAATGCACCAGGTCTGGAGAACAACCGTACAGCCACGACTGATCAGCACAGAAGGTGAGCTTGGACAGCAAGAGCTCTCCAAGCTTTTTAGAAAATGGTAGGAGAACGGCATATGAATCAGAAGTGTCACAATTTATGTGCAATTAGTGTAAACAGCGCTAAAAAAAATATGTAGGGTAACTGCTGAATTTTACAGGATGAATAGCGTTATCACATACGGTGAGGGCTTCTTTCCTGCAGCTCTTCCCACCATCTCCTGGCAGGTGGGTCTGTTAAGGAATTGTCTAATACCAAAATGTTTCCTCAGATAATTCCTGAGCTTCTCAGGAGAAGCAGCAGGAACCACGCCGTTGACACATCTCGAAAGGTTTTGAAGGCAGGCCGATTTTGCAGAATTGTGGACATGTGTTTAAGATACTTAAACATTAGAGCCAACTGAAATGTATATTGAAAAACCTGGTGTTCAGGCATACCGCTCTGCATTTCTCCTGGCTATTCTTTGAAATCACATTCCGTTCTTTTTTCATTTGCCATTTGTGAAGGTGTACCTATGAATGAAGGTTAGTTTGCAGAAATCTTTGGGAATGGCTCCTCCCCATTAGAACACAGCAGCACTGATTCCCATGCAAGCCTGGGTGTTCAAAGAATTTTCATTATTATTCATCAATCACTATCCATCATTTGTCTTCTGGTTTAAAAATGTTTTCCTTATTTATTCAGAGAGAAAGAAAAAAAAAATAATGTGAGTGGTGACATCTCATAAAACATAAATAATGAAGAGCTCTGCAAACCACCCCAGGCAGAAAATACAGCTTTAGTAGCTCTGTAACACACACACTCAACTGGAGATCAGTGTGAATCCTTCTGAAACGCTTTGCAGAGGGGCAGAAATCCACGAGCAGGTTTTACAGCAAATTATTTCCCCAGCCACCCCCCTTAAAGGTGGGCAATACCAAAGGAAGGCTTCCCTCCTATTCACAGCTCCCACTTGGGTTAGAGACACTAAAACATCTTTGCTCATAATTTTTCAAGAGTCCACATATTATTCAACAAAAAAAAATATTAAAGGATATTTAGATAAACAGAAGAACAGTGAAAAGTGGACCTGAATTTCTTTATCCATTCCTGACATGTGCAGCTCTCAACAAGGGAAAGGAATTAAATTCACCGAAAAGATTAATGAGGTACCAAATGAATTGATGCCACCCAGATTTCATGTTAGGCAGGATTGGAGCTGAGGATGATAAGTTGCCACTGACAGGTTGCTATCAGATGGAGAGCTTGAAGGGGCAGGTACATATTAGCCCGAACTATACCTTGCAAAAACAAACTCAAAGTTTTAAGACTGTTTCGGCATCTCACCAAGAGACAAAATAGGTTTCACCAAGAGAAATTCAACAAGAGTGAGAAGAGAAGAAATTAAATTAAAAAACATTTCTGATAAATAAGATACTAACTGGGATTTTCAGTCTCAGTTGGGATTTTTTCCCCCCCACTTTGGGGGTTGATTGTTTTTTGTCTAATCTGGAAGAGCTAATCTAATCTGATTTCAAGAATCATATTGAAAAAAACAAGAAATTCGTCAAAAGAGCGTTTCCTGCAGCTCTTCAACAACAAATATTTCTCAGATCTTTTCCTTTGTGAATGGTCATTAGAGGTTAATAAAGACTGAGTTGGTAGAGGTTCATAGTGCAACACGATGTTAACGTTTTTTGAGTAACATTGAAAACCCAGAGCAAAGCTCGACATTCCTGAGAGTCCCTGTACAATAGTGATGGGATAATGAAACTATTTACCTTTTAAATAGTTCAGCACAACCTGTTCCTAATGAGTAATTTTCTCTGTGAGGGGGATTTCAACTGCAATAGCTGTACAGGAACGGCACAACCAGAGGTGGTCGAAACTCAAGAGGCTGTGAGGTCACCTAACCTCCTGCCTAAAATCTGATTTAATTTCTTAAGGGGAATTTCTAATATACAAACAAACCAAAAAAATAAAAAAAAAACCCACAACCCAAACCCATCCACAACCCTTGAAGAAATCAGAAAAAGCTAAAAAATAAGTCTCTTGTGCTGGGGCGTGCGATTCTAAGATCCCAGGTATTTGGTTATGGGCATAGCCTGAACCCAAGGGCTGAAAATGCCCGCTGAGTACATAAGAAGAAATCTGCACAAAGCATATTTATCCTCAGCTAAGAACCCAGGAGTTATCTCTGCAGGCAGGTCTGGATGGATTGCCGTTCGTTACAAAGAAGCTCCGTGTAGATTTTCTGCAGACCAGTCGCGATCATGTTGAAGGAGCGTGGCACGCATCCCGTTCCCTCTCCAGTGGGAAGCATCCTTACCCATACTTTCTTAGGGATTAGTAGGATTTCCAAAATATCTTTAGGAATTTAGGCAGTTGCTATCCAATACACAAATCAAAAAGGAGTTTAAAAGTCGGAGATGAATTTGAACACCTCCTTTCTGCTCTTAAAAAATACACATAAATATATCACGAAGCAAAGATTTATTTGCTTCTCGCTGAAAATATTTTTTTCTTCTTTCTTACAGATTTGGATATTGTTCTTGTGTCTCTAGAGGGATAGAAAAAAAAGCGGTCAACATTCCTTGAACATCAGGCTACAAGTCCGAACTAAGTGCAAATTATTCTCCTTTTACAATCCATGGGGAGAAATTGGTAGTGCCAGAGGGAAAATGGGGTGGGCATCTGCAGCTGATTCACCCTCCCGCGTGCCTGTTTTCTTACACTGACTGTAAAGTGCGTGGAGCGGGACGAGACAAAACACTTAATATGCTCAAAGTCAGATTAAGCGAGATCCATCTTAATTCTTAAAGAGTCATTCACCATATTATTCTATCATTCTGCAGTATGCAAGTCTCCTGCTCTCAAAACTTTACTGTTGCCACTTACAGCTTGAAAATACTAAAATTTCGTAATAGCCAGTGTGCCAAAACTGCAGAGAAACGTCCATATTTTTTTTTCACTCTGTCTCTACAGCAAAACTAACCTGTTAATAGCATGCAATGTGCATTTTGGTAGGTTACGCGTGTAATACGCTCCAGAAGAAAGCATAGAAGTCTGGGAAGATCAAGATCATAAATACAAAGTTCTGTTCCTTCGCTGCTTACACCTTCCCCTAATTAACTGGAGCTCAAAACAGTGTAAAAATGAGAGCGGAGATTAAGAGAGGCACAGGCTGCTTATAATTCTGTGGGCATTCCCCTGCAATTCAGTACAGATAACAGCAGATGGACATAACAATTACAAAGGCTCACTAACATGTATAAATTCTCAATGAAGAAGGTTTTTACAATATTTTCCGAGCACTCCATGTCTAAATGTATGCAATTCTGTTGCAAGAGAGAGTTATGGCTAGTCCAAAGCAATACGCGCACAATCCCAAAATGTAGTACCTTCTGGTTACTTCCAATAAGTATATTATTTATTTTTTCTGCATAAGGTAGGTGGATATGTATCAAATTCAGCAGTTTCTCTAAATTCTCATCTGCACATAGACATTTTCTAGCCTTCATTCCCCCATTGAGAGACTCAGCAGTGACAAGCAATGGATGCAGTCTCTGCTTTAAAATACCTTTTTGTTCTCATTAAAGGAAAACTCAAGACCATTCCCATCTTTTTTTTTTAATATATTTTTGCCTAACCATGTTATCTCACACAGCTGCCTGAGGAAACTTTTTACTGTGTTTGAACCTTCTGTACAAAAAAGCCATATTAAATGCTGTAGGTAAAGGCAGAATGACAGAATGGCTGAGGTGGGAAGAGACCTCTGGAGATCATCCAGCTCAACCTCCTCGGTTCCCCAACTAAGGGCAGAGTCGACCCCAGCAGGTTGCTCAGGGCTTCCAAAGTCGTGTTTTCCATCCGAAGGCTTGCAGACACCAAGAACCTGCAGATTGCTTAATTATCACTCCTCCAAGATGGTTAAGAAAGGCAAAGTCACAGTCGTCAGACAGCAAACTGCGTTTATGCTATTTCTGAAGGTGTTTATGCCTTCACTGGAAAGTTTCTAGGTGTTCACAAACTGAGAGAGCTTTCAGTCCTCTGATGTAGACGGAGAGATCTGTACTAAGTATTGTCAAGGAGAAGCTGCATCCGTTTTCCAGCAACTTGAGTAAGAATCGCAGAAGAACGCATCACAACCTGTCATTGCTATAGCATGAGCTACAGCAGAGGAAGTGGCCCTGAACTGCACATCAAATGTTTATCTCACGAGTGATAATGCAATAATTCCCGAGTTAACATGTCTGCATAAAAAACATGTTTTCTTTCATTTCAGAACCAGACCAAAAATAAAAAGTCACAGGCGTGCTCCACCTCTACCATCAAGCAATGGGCAACAGATCACTACAAGCAGTTTGGACAGCCTCCATCTCTTGTCTACGTTGTGACACCCCGATTCTAGCTCAGCCCATAAACTATCCAGGGAAAAAATCGTTCGCTCTCTAATGAAAAGCAGCAAGAAGTAGAGAAGAAACGAGCAGTATCCTACACACAACTCATTTCACCATCTTAGTAGCCTCATATATACACACACATGCGCGCAGCAGAAACCCATAAGAACTCATTATAAAATAAAACTTGATGTCTGTTATCATCAGTGTCTCTGCAAAAGGAAGAAGAGTGCAAACAAGCATCTGCACTTCTGGATAATTAGTAACATTTCCCAGACCTTTTTGCTATAGCACACGCTAACAGAGGGTTACTGGAATCTGGAACTGTTGAACTCCCTGTGTCTATTCCAGGGAATTAAATGTCTCCAGGCACGGGAACTTAATTGCCCATATGGTTAGCTGTTGGCACGGTCCCTGGCTCTGCTCTGGCCGAGGCCAACCACCACTTTTCCAAAAAAGTTTCCAGGCATAATCAGGGAGATCGCATCAGCCAAGGACCATTCCCAACACACAGCTTGCACAAAGCTGGCTTATTTTGCAGGCCAGAGAGCTTCACAGCATGGATGTGTGTTGTTCCACACCGCTTGGCCGAAGACCAGAGAGGTTTCAAGCACTTTTAGTTTGCTAATGTAGATGCGACGTGGACTTCTGACAACTGAGCTCTATAATGGAGCTCTATAATGGAACTCTTCTAGTGGGAGGTGTCCCTGCCCATGGCAGGGGGGTTGGAATTCAATGATCTTCAAGGTCCTTTCCAACCTAAACCATTCTATGATTCTATGATAATCCAGTTCTGCAGGTTGGGGTGAGAGATGGTCCCCTCCAGGCTGTCTTAGTTGTCTGAAACTATTAAAAGTGGATCTCCTATGGAAATTTGGACTGGTGGTTTGGGTTTGTGGCATAAACATCTCCTCGGTCTGCAAGGAAAGGAGGTAGACCCATGGAGAAGCAGCAGACCAAGCAAACAGCGGACGCAGAAGAATCCAACACTGGTCTGAGTAATTTCTGAGTATTATTTCTGAAAGCCTCAATACAGGGTGGTCCAAAATTCATAAATATCTCAAAGTTAGTGATTACCAGCATAACACACAGGCTAACTGATGAATTACCTACTTGGAACCACCTCTTTCCTATATTTCCACAAGAGGCTTAACAAATCTTTGATCTCTCTTCAAAAAGTGAATTCAAACACACATTATTAATTTAAACTATGTTCCTTGAACTAATGGCTATCTGGATCATAATGATAATGTTCTTTGGCTAATGGGAAGGAGGAATCCCTCTGAAAATAACATGGGTAATGTTTTGGAACCGGCACTTTGAAAACGTTATGCTCATAAATACATTCTACTGGGACTTCGATTTTTATTCTGGTCTTGTAAGAAGATACACTAAAAGTCCCCAGTTTTAGCTTATTCTCTTCAATATCTCCAACAATCCGTTTGCATTTATTCTTAGATGAAAAATCAAGGCTCTTTAAGTGACCTAAAACTATCTTTTCAAAAAGTAGTGAAAAAAACCTATTGATTACGCTCCTCTTTTACAGACAGAGGAACTGATGCAAATACAAGTCAGTACCCAAACTTTCAAAAATGACCTGCAATAAGAAGCTCCTCTATTTTTCTTTGTTTACCATGAAAACTAGCAAACAGCCGAGAGAACTTCTCCTTTACATTTTGGAAAAGGCAGTGAAGAAAGTCACCTTCAAGTGAAATTGCAAAACTAACTTAGGGAGGCAGTCAAAACCTCGCCAGGGATTTGTGAAAGTCTTGGGAACGCGCCTGTATGAGGTTGATTGTCCATAGAAAAACACCTAACGTATGTCAGGGATTTGTGAGAGTTTTGGGAACGCACCTGTATGAGGTTGATTGCATTTGTCCATAGAAAAACACCTAACGTATGTAACTTGTTTATCTTCTGAAGGTTTGAAAAAGTGTTTTAATCAGCAGATAGTCCCCAAAGAAAAAGAAACTCAGGCTAGTGGAAGGACCTCCATTTAAAGAGGATTTATGCCCCATTACATTGCGTGCTGTGGTTCTACGCAGAGCGGATAGAGCCTTAGGGACATGAGCTTGAACCTACTGGTTAAAACTCAAGTGTGTGCTGACCCTGGTTTTTAATCTAGGGGATGGCTACCCCGGTTTTAAGCTTAGGTTTGAGTCACCTTGTGTTTTGAACTTGGACTGCTGAGTGCTTCTGTCGGAGAAATGAGGCAAGAGACTGAGAATCTAGTTAAAACACTAGAAGTGCAAAGCAGATGGATCATTACAACTCAAAACCTAATGCTTCCCAAATACTAAACGTTCTTCAGGGACTATGTGATACACCTGAGAAACTAAGATGCAGTCAGGAGAGGCAGAATAATATTCCCCTCTTCTCTTTATACAATATAACTAGAAGGATCAGACCATTTAAATAACACACCTTTGTTCTGTGTGTCCTCTCCCAGCCACAGAGGGTAAGGATACTGGAAAATAAAGCATGAAGTCAGCGTAGCTCTGGCAGAGTGCTCATGGGACTGCAAACAGACTGAGGACATTCTTTGGCAAGCAGGTAGGACCCAGATCAAGCACTGCTTCCGCAGCTGGACCAGACAGAGACCAACAGGGAGGAGAGATGAGTCACCAGCATTCTTCCAAATACTCGGTTGGGAGGCGCTGTAGGAGGGAAGGATTCCGGATGACTACAAGAAATGATCCAGAAGGTCACTACTTGGCCATGTTAATGTTCATAACCCAGAGTCCACGCAGACTAATCGCATCAGTCAAGCATCCAGGAGAAAGGATTGCAGGGCCGTGCATGAACACGGTCTCTGGCAAGTCCTTTGAATCACTGGCTAAGCCCTGCTGCTCCTGCTCAGGGCCTCCTGTTCCCAGCATGTGGCTGCTGATCTACTGAACACTCGGCTGCTGTCAAATCTAGAATATATTCTTCCAAACACACCAGTGTTCTGGGAGTTACTCGCAGTCAATCAGTCATCCAAGCCCAAGTCATCACAGACAGCATTTGAACTTTCCATGTCTAGAAGACAAGCTGAAACCTGTTCAGATTCCCACTGTACTCTTAGAATAACTTACAAAATCTGTACATTCTGAAGAATTATTTTACGCCGCTGCCTTGTTGATGTCACTCAAGGGTTGAAATTCAGTCAGGGTCATAAAAGAAAATACAATGGGAGGTGGGCGACTTGAGCATCACATCAGGTGAGAT
The DNA here is from genome assembly GCF_000708025.1 of Charadrius vociferus. Lineage (NCBI taxonomy): Eukaryota > Metazoa > Chordata > Aves > Charadriiformes > Charadriidae > Charadrius > Charadrius vociferus. The sequence continues at coordinate 187,710 of NW_009648644.1, forward strand.
CTCTTAAAAAAAATACCAGCTTTTTGAGTAATGGGCTGGGAGAGTTGGTACAGCGCAGCTCGGGTCCCTTCACACGCAGACAGCTCTTCTCAGCTTCTTTTGTACCCCACAGCAGCAATGTTATGAGTTGTTATGAGCCACACAGGGAGCTACCATGAGTGTCTTGGCTGTGTAGCTCCCAAAGCAAGCTGAAGTCCAACTTGTGGGAAGTTTCACAGGAGCTTCTGAGAAAGTACGTGGCATCCACCAGCAGCAGATGCCCAGAAGTGGCACAATTCCAGTGCCGAATACTTTTCCAAGGCACTGCTATTTCTATTAAACCACTGCCAGTAAGAGGAGGGGATTTCAGCAGTCTAATTATCACTAGCTTTCTGTCAGATGATTCATTAACCTTCCTCCAAATACGCAAAACCAACAAGTCACTCTGATTTAAAGGTTTCTTTTTTTTTTTTTTTCAGATTTCAAACAGTTTCCCATAACTGTTTGGAATAAAGTATCTATTTTTAAAAACATAAGTACCTCCATTTCTCTGAGGAAAAATAGCAGTTACGGAACTAAGTAATTATTTAGAAGCACTTCTATCAACAAATGGAAAATCGTGCAGCTTTTGTTTCTACATCTAAATTACCTTAAAACTTGCGCCTGCATTTAAGCAATTAGGAATCAGTGCACTTCCTCTACATCTGTGGATTGCATTAAATAAATTGGAAACATTTTAGAAAGGGCGATTGTCATCCTTGGTAATTAACAGCATTTCCAAAGTAACTATCTTGCAGTTTCCCTTGTTATTCCCAGATAATCACACCTTTATGCCTACGTTCCACCCAGCTCATCCGCCCCTGAAATTAGCAGGGATACTGTGGTACTTTATTTCACTCAAGGTGATGCCGGTCTTGCTTCAGAGCTGCTGGGTGCTTCTTGCTATGTATGTAGCTACCTCCGACCACGTGCCCTCAGGGAAACCAATCCGAGTATCCATTCCTTCCCAAAGCCCATAGTTCCAGTTGTAACTGGTTTTCCAATGGAAAGAACACACACACACACAGAGTACATCTCATAACTCGATGCTGCAGACCAATAGATAGGTCTCAGGTTCTCTTCTCAGCTGCCAGATGACATTCAGCAAACAAGTTTCTTTTCAGGTGCTGTTTCTCTGCCTGTACAGCAAGACTAAAGACAATTCCTCTCCGCTGGAAATTACATCGAGCTCTATGGTTGAAAAGTACATGAGCTAAATGGTTATTTATTAGATCTATTCATACTTTGGTGATGTTGCTTCCAGCATCCTATAAGCCAAATCGTCTTATAAAGACTATTATTTTTGCACGGTGACGGTCTTTAGGCTGTGAACATCCAGCACGTACAACAGACTCAGTGGGAGCAAGAAATGCCATAGGGAAAGTATAATGTACAAATTATTACAAAAAAAGGAGTAAGGCTTAACACAGAGTTTGTATATGCAAATGACAGACTGTCTCCTCTGCATGAACACAGCCCAATTCACAGATGCTTAGAGAAAAACCACCGCTAAAGCCTATTGCCATCAACTAAATGTAAATATAATCTCATATTCTTCTTTATTGCTCCAGCAGAGCCCGTGTCCATTATGTTGGCAAATGGAGCTCTCTACCTATACAAATCAACCCACATAGGGAGAAAAAGAATTTCAGTTGTAAGCTTACTCTTATAAATAAGGTAGAAATGTCTTAAAGTTATCTTAATTATTCAGCTCTGTTGCTATAATTGATCATGATGCTTTATCGCTCGTTCCCATCTGCCCCAAAATGAAGTGTCCGTTAGAATAACGCGCATCTCATTTACTACGTTACTTTTCTAACTTCAGTGTATAAAAGGCAACACAGGTAATAACTCCAAGAATAATATATTTACATCTGAGAATAGAGCCAAAGAACAAGGCCTTTGCATGGTCACTTAGAAGGCAAACAAAAGTCCTCACTGCTGAAACCTACATAAAATTCATCACTAATGGCAATAATTCTACAGTCAGAGTGAGCATAGAAAACTACCATTTTGTGCTACCTGCAAAATCCAGTTCTGATTTCACTTAACTCGTTAAACCAACAACTTTCTGTGCTAGCACTCTTTGAGAGCCCACTTTCTATTTTGAGCTATCCTCGAGCAGCCTGACTCAGTGAAAGATGTCCCTGCCCATGACAGGGGGGTCGGAGTAGGTGATCTCCAAAGGGCCCTTCCAACTCAAAACCATTCTGCGATTCTAAGAAACCATGAAACTTCTAATTCAGATGACTGGCCACCACCAGATTCCTTTGGTACCACCTTTATGTCTGTAATCTCATATGGTGTAATATCAATTAGTCCTTCCACCATTCCAGGCAGATCATACCAATCCTTGTTAGACCCAGGAGAGAGGATGAAAGGACATCTTGGAGCTTTGGACTCTCCGAGATGCTCATCTAGTTCTAATTCATATATGAGCGTGTTTATCTCAACTAAATCCTTGTAAAAGCCATAGACAAAGGGTTAATTTTTCAGTCATCGGAAACACAAAATCAATTAAAAAAGCAGAATCAAAGAATATAAGTTTTATAGGAACTTTGTGAAGTAAGAGAAAAATGCAGTAAGATGAACAATGTGCTCCTGCTTAGCCTGTGACACCCAGGATACCTTTAACTGCCTGTGAAACCTCTGACAAAAGTAATTAATAAAAATAATATAAATAAAAATAATATAATAATAGAAACAAAATTAGATACAATAAATAAAATAATCAATTAGCAGAGTGCTTCCCTGTGCCCTAATAGGGATGGCAGCTAAAACACGAAGGTTCAAGCCTGCCTATAGTATTGATATTTACGAGAGAGTGTATGGATTACTCGCAATTTGCTATGCAGACCCACAGGATTGGCACTTGGGATGTACACATCTGGCTCCTGTGTGCATATGGCAGCAGCGTCTTCTAACGGTGACTGTGTTTGGGAAAATGAATAAGAAAGAAGGGGAGAAAGAAACAACTCAAAGTGAAAAGGTTCTGTACACCTCTCTGTGTTCCCTGGCTGGAACACATCAATCCTGAAGTTTTTATTATATTGCAGATGTTGTCTGATTCTGTATTTCCATCTAGCAACGCAGCGACGCATCAGAATAGGGTCATACATAGCTATAAAAAAAAAGTCTCTTCCTCTAAATAATACAATGTTTTTATATACTCCTCCTTAAATATAAGAACTCCATCTTTAGTACAGAAAGGAAGGTGAATTATAATAGCTTTGCACAAACCAAATGCAAAGCAGAAAACTGTCAAAACCCTTTATTATAACATGACAACACCAGAAGAGGATTAGCATAATTAGCAATGGTAGCTAATTATTTTATTTATCAAAATAGCATTGTTTACTCGCTGCGGAGTGCACAGCAGCAGGCTGAAGTTGTGAAATTAGGAACGGCGTGGAAGAATTTCCTCACCGGAGTGTGCATTGCCACCCAAAATGAAAGAACACTCTCAGTGTGATGCTGAGATCTATTCTCCAGCACACCACTGCAAAAATGGAATGGAATGGCACAGCCAGTGTGTTTTATTAAGAATTAAAGGACATTTTAGCATAATCAAACATCACCTGCCTGATACCTGAAGGTAAAGGCCCATATGAAACAGTTCTACCATGAAGCTTTGGAGCCCTCAGCACAGGAAGGATGTGGACCTGTTGGAACAGGAGGCCACAAAGATGCTCCGAGGGCTGGAGTCCCTCTGCTGTGAGGGAGTTGGAGTTGAATGATTAATAATTAAAGGCAATTTTATTATACCGAGGAAAGCAATGGAGTAAGGCATGCAGTTAAGCTTACAAGATGTTTTCTTAAAAACACCACCAAAATGCTTTATTCATTCTTCTTGTCCGCTTTTCTTCTGTTGTTCTGCCGAATTATTTATCTTCACCCAGCCCCAATCCACAGTCTATATGAAAAAAAATCATCAATGTGTGCAAAGAAAAATCACAAGGTGCAAGGATAAATAACATTATATATTATTATAACTGGTTCATTACCAGTCCTCGTGGAGTTAGACGCCATCTATCCATTATCAAAACCAATATGAATGCAACTGGATATTCAAATGAAGCAGGAATAAGGAAAGTCAAATTTACCTGATGTATTGATCTATATTGGCTCTGAATCCAAAATCCCAATTATTTGCAGTAATACTTCACTTTCTACTGGCGTGTTCTCTTTAGTAGTTTTTATGAGAAGTACACAGCAACAGCGTGCTCTTTGTAAATGCATTTTCTGAGAGTGAGGAGGCTCTGCTCTTGTCCTACACAAGAATGCGATTTGGCTGACTCAACAGAGCACTAAAACCACCGCACAGTTGCTCCCAACGTAAAATTAACCTGTCACTGCCGCGTGCAAGAATTCCACAGAAACCACTGGACAGCAGGAAGTTGCCCAGACTCGAGCTTGACCTATTTACTATGCCGACAAATTAATGAGTAGCTCCAAGAGCCGGAAAAGTAATTTATTTGTTGCACAGTTCTAATATTCTGCAAAGAAAGTGTTTTCTACTAGTTAAAAAAAAAAAAAAAATAGAAGAAACCAAACAGACTCTTCTGGTCACTGAGACCATGTGTCTTGGCTACCATTAAAAAACTAGGAAGGACTTAAGGAGCAAATCTACCCAACGCTTTCATCCCTACTTTTGATGCATCCCTTACGTTCACAGCCATAAGAGAAATTCCAGCAGTTCGGATATAAAACACAGCTTATCCCTGCTCCTGAGAAACGCGTATCAAGAGGTTTTCCGTTATTTATTTGTCCCATCTCAAAGGGTGGAGACGACTGCAGAGACATTTTAGGTTCAGCTGTGGAACTTTCCACTTTTATAAATCTGGCAGAGCTGCGAAGCTGCAGCATGTATGATGGGGTGATGTAGTTAGAGGGGTTTATAGGATGACTGAAATCAGGGAGAGACTTTAGGGAAGAGGCAGATTTCTGAGTATCTTCAGCACATCAGAAATCTCCTCTCAGGGACTTCCACACTGAAAGACTGAGTGGCTTTCTCTGCTGAACACTTCCCCATGAGCTCAAAACAAAACCCAGAGCAGACGGCTGATCCCTTTGACACAGCAGAGCCGCTTTCCCTCATCCTCATTTTCCAACTTTAGAGAGATCAGGGAGATGCGTTTCCAGGCATCAGCTGAGCAAGAACTTGAAGCAGAAGTACTTGACACAAAGTTGAGCCCATATAACTTCAGAGACTGCTGGCACCACTAGAAGCGACAACATTAGCATTAGGACTTATGGAAATGTTGAGTTTAAGTGCCAGATTCCTCCCTGCATATATATTTTTTCCCCTACAAGATATATAGTGTGTGTTTCGTAGATATCTCAACATATTTTATGCTTAATCTTGAAAAATGTATTTAGGTATTTTTAGCATTGCATTGCTGCCTTTCCTTCTTGAGGAGGGATAATATACAAGATTTAACAACCGATGTGGAAGAGACCCAGAGACAGCAGTAATTCTTGGGGTTCAGCTGACATTTGTGAACCTCTTGAGCTCAGCTGCTCTCATGGTTTATGAGATGTGCAGAAGCACTCGAGGGAATTAATAACCCACTACCTGTCTGGAATGAGAAATCGCCTTTCTTCAATCTAAATAGAACATCTGCCCATCTCTCCTTTCATCCCCTTCCAACCATTTTTCCTCCTGTGTGATTGGGGGACTGGATGAGGGATTTTTTTTTTTTTTTTTTTTCAGATTTAATGAGAAGAGAAATCATGGGGTACTTGAAAATTAATCCTAATAACAATCTAATTATGGGCTCTTGAGTTCTCTTTGAGAATGAAATTCAAAATTATTGACTGACATAGGATAGATATAAATTGCTCAAGAAACAAGTGTCTCTTAGACCTGACCGGGCACATTCTAGATGATGAAGTAGTAGAAATCACGAACAACTATCTCAGGCCAATATTGCTGTCACAAAATAAAAAGCTTCATTGGGGCTTAAACAATAACAACATCATTTTGGCAAATCCCAGTTTAGGGCAAATTATTTAGAGTAAATTTAAAAACTGCATCCCCACGCCCTTTAGATGAGACATTCCAGATATACTCCTTAGGTAGGAGTGGAGGCTGCCAAGACAAGGGTAGAAATGGGCTGAGGGAACTTATTTACATTAAATAAGAAAGAATTATTCCTGAAGCAGTTGCTAGACAATGTGGCAACAAAGCTTGCATGTGGCAGTCTAACCTTACTGTGACCTTTCAGAGTCCTTCTTTCCTTAGAAAACTTCACTTGAACACACTCAGAACTTCCCAGAAAGCCGACAGTGGCTGAAAACTACGGGAGGGGGGGACTTTATTTGAGCAACTTATACCCAATTGCTGGTAAAGCTATACAAATTTACGTTGCCCACTCCCCCTCTTCACTTAAATATGCATTCCAAGTATCTCCAAGGGAAGCAAGTTGGTGAAGTACTTGCAATCACCATTTGTATGCTCTCCTAATAGGGGTGGGAAACAAGGTGTAAGGTATGGAGTGACCCAAGGACTGGAGTTCCTTGACATTCATAGAATCATAGAATGAATCATAGAATGGTTTAGGTTGGAAAGGACCTCGAAGATCATCGAGTTCCAACCTCCTGCCATGGGCAGGGACACCTCCCACCAGCCCAGGTTGCCCAAGTCCACGTCCAGCCTGGTCTTGAACACCGCCAAGTGTGGACCTTCAGCATGGGTCCTCGATGAAGAAGCCATTTTCAGCTCTCCCTGGGAAGTCAGCACCATCATTCCCATTTGCGGGAGGAGACAGATGACACATAAAAGCAATTTCCATACGGGATTCCTGAAGGGGAGCTGGTGGGGTAAAGCACCGGCAGAAGGCAGCCAACAGGTCTTTCCATGTCCCTGGTGGGTACAAGCAATAATTCTGCCTGTGGCACAGGATCCATCTACACAAGAACAATCCTCTTTAACAGCAAAGAGACAGATTGAGTAAACACAACTGGACTGACCTTCACTCTTCCAAGGCAATAAATCAGCAGGTTTTACCGTGTGGTTACTTGATGTAATACTAGGCACGACCTGTCCTTACGCAAAGTGGAGTGGACCTATGCTTGGCATGCCACAGAGTCACATCCTCTTAAAAAGTGCAGGTAACGATCCAAATCCTCAACAGGTGTACTCGGGTGTTGAGGTATTCTGGAAATTTCTAGTAAGAAAAGTCATGAGACTGAATTCAAAGCAGCGAGAATCACTACTGCTTATCCCAGCTCCCAAACTGTCTATTTTTCTTTTGCAATTGGTTGCAAAAGCCGGTGCTCGGCTCTAGGCACTGAAACAAATGAATCAAATATAATGAGCCTGATATGTCACCTAGCAAAACACTGGGAAGCTTTAGCAAACCCCCCCTTGGTTCCGTGCCATTGCCCCCCTTAGATTCAGAGTTTGAGTTTTATTGTTTTCTTGCTATAGACTTCACAGATGAATAGCCACATTGCTTCCAATAAACGCCTTTCTTCCTACTTTCCTCATCTCCACAGCACTTTCTGACACAGAAGCTACTCCAAGGGGATGTTAAGAGCTAGCAGAAGCAAGTTTTGGAAACAGCATCAGCTCAGTGTGCTCGCTGTATGTAGGGATGTGAATACATGACTACGTTCATGTTGAATATATGTAAATAAGTTAAAATGAACAAAGCAAAAGAGTGTGAGCAAATGTCATGCATTTGACAGTCTGCTGTGCAGATTCTGCCACGTGAAAACATGGCTTTTCTCTTCCCGGTGGAGATGGCTCATCTGGTCACTGGAGAGCCCTGCTCCTCCTGGGTCACACAGCTTTTCTTTGGACACCCTCTGTTTGACCGGTCCAACTGTGCGGCCCCTTAGGACCAAACAATCATTTAAAGAGGAACCTACTTAAAGTTTTAACAGGAATAAGCTCAAAACCAAAAAAAAAAAAAAAAAAGAAAAATATCAACCCAGGCCAGAATCAGAAACCTTTGAAGTGTCTCAGACCAAAGCCGTTGACTACCACCTTATGCTGCCTTGGCTGTCATGGGGAATCTATCGCCTCCTGTCAAGGTATAGGACTCAAAATACCAAAAATATTTCCTGCCTCTGCACTAAGCTAGGTGGAAATCTCAATTATTTTTCCCCCCTTTCATCTTTAGGTTAATTAGAACTTCTAATGAAAATAAAAACCAAATGGTGCAAATTATTCTTCAGCTGTCGCACCCTCTTTGGAAGTGAAGTGTCTCATTTATTTGCATTTGAGGGTGAAAATGGTATCATTTTCACCAGAAAAATATGTTCTAAGTGTTTCACGTATTTTAAACAAATGCATTATCCACTGATCTGTTCTGCCATAGCCATATTTATACTAATAAGGAAATGTTTGCTTTGCTTAGGACGAGGGGTAATGGGCATAAACTTGAACATAGGAAGTTCCATCTTAATATGAGAAGGAACTTCTTTACTTTGAGGGTAGTGGAGCACTGGAACAGGCTGCCCAGAGAGGTGGTGGAGTCTCCCACTCTGGAGACATTCAAAACCCGCCTGGACGCTGTCCTGTGTAACGTGCTGTAGGTGACCCTGCTCTGGCAGGAGGGTTGGACTAGATGATCTCCAGAGGTCCCTTCCAACCCTAACAATTCTGTGAATTCTGTGAATTCTGTGAAATGTCACCGAAATACACACTAATAGCATCCCACCCAGTTGTTTGACGCCAACATTATCTGCCCCTTTCCCAGGTACCAACATTTTTCTTTGAGCCAAGTACCACATCTGATATTTCCTCATTCCACTTTGGAACTGAAGGGCAGGAACTCAGCCAGACTCTATTCTTGAGCTATTTCTTTCCATAGAAAGAGAAATCAATTTATTTTTTTTGCCAACTCCTGATCACGCAAGCTACACCACTGCCTGGGTAACTGCAGAGCCAGAGAGACTGGGGATGAACACTGGAAATACTAAGTGGACACGGCCATTCTGTCGCCCTGCTCCACCACTGCACTCTAGAAGTAGTTTTCCAGATGTATCCTTTTAAAAATCTCTCTTGACAGAGTTTTAGTAGAGTAAAAAATCACGAGTCACAACCTAGTTTTTGTTTCTCACCATCTCACTAACAGCCCTTCGATCGCTGAATGTCATTTCACCCTAAAATGCTTTGAGTACGGATAAAACAAGAGTATGTTGCTATTATTACTTAAGTGTTATATGCCTCATATAAACTACACTCAATTTAACTGGGGTAAAAACACCAACAGAACTGATCGAAAACCCTCAGCCACCCGTAAAGCGGCATTTGGTTGGTATACAGAGGAGTTACACACACCACTGTCACCTACAGCAACGCAACCTTAAACTCTTTCCAGAACTTCTCTCTCAGCCACGTTTCTTTGTTGTTTACGCTTTTTTGGGGTTTTTAACTTCATTATTCCATCACAGAGGGGACAACTGCAGATGTGGGCTTAGACAGATGGATGCTGAATAACTGGAAGCAGAACTGTGACCGCGCCGCTGGTCCAGCGGACCCAGAAGTGGTTTCTCTGCAGTTCTGCGGTGTTGGACTCCCTCCAAGTCTGCGCTCTGCCGTGAGACACGGGGAAGAGATACGGAGAAGAATTACACTGCAACCAAGAAAATCATTACCTTCATTATCACTGGATTAAAGCACCTAGCTAATAATAGAAGCAATTATAAGTATGTTGCTTCTGCAAGCTTGCTAAAGAGCTCTTTATTCCTGTTAGCACGGAGGACTGTACATCAGTCACATTCAATTCACTACCAATTTCAGAATAAAAGAATAGTTAGTTTGGTTATATTTAACTAATTAAGATTTATTCAAGAAGCTGAATCCCAGCATATGGCATACGTTACTCAGTATTTAGCAGGCATAATCATTGTGTTCTTCTGCAGTTCCTTAGAGTATCCCAGAAAAGAGAAAGTAAACAGAAAAGTATCAACAGCTTTTTTGTTTTACACATGAATAGCTGTGGGTAGGTTCACTAATTAGCAGCAATGATAGAAAAATAACTGAATATCCAGAATATGGTTACTATTAAGGCTGACAGTGTTTTACCCCTTCTAAGCTTTTCTGCACTCAAACAACCCACTCGTGACCAGTAACTTGGCTGTCGAGTTCCCCCAGGGCAGATCTCCAGCTGTAGGGTGAGGCTGCCCTAACTACAAGGGTGGCAACTTAACTCCTCTCTTTGGGCTAGTAAATCCTGCAAAGATGCGTAGCTCTAGCTGGAGGACCCTTGCCAGAATATCAGCTTTTTATTCACAGGGTGACCTGTGAAGGAGATCTGGGCTGCTCTGCACCACGTGTGGGTATAAGTTATAGGGAAGTATTCTTGTGTTCAAAGTATTTTATCCAGGGTCTTTTTTTCCCCAATGCCTTTTTTTTCCACCTGAATTGATACATTCCTCCAAAAAGTTGTGGGTTTTTTTATCTGTAGTCATCTCATCACCACAACTGTTCCAACAAAAAGCTTCCCAAGATGCTCACGGTTGAACGGACTCCTAAGGAAGTGCGTGTGATGGACCAAAATCATGCATCTACAGAAATCTCTACTTAGAGCATCTGTTGAACACTACCACGACTGCTCCAACAAAAAGCTTCCCAAGATGCTCACAGTTGAGCAGATTAAGGGACCATGTGTGATGGACCAAAAATCATGTGTCTACAGAAATCTCCCTTTAAAGTGTCTGTTGGACAACAATATACAGATTTAATGCCATAGGAAGGGATGCTATGGTAGGATCTCTAAAGGAAGAAATAGGTAGAACGTGGATTTTTAATTCACTGTATGTGTAACTGCACACAGGAAAGATGCACTAGTATTTTCACCAGTTATTGAGCTTAAAAATCAGTTTGTTCATTGGTCCAGGTCCTTCAACTCGCGCACTGCAAGTGAAGTAAAGGAAAGCAAAGAGAAAACGAGGTCAGGTTTTAGAGCCTGGAGAACACAATGAGAAAAGCGAGGAACTGGAACATGAAGTTATGGTCCGAATCACGTGTTTTTAGAAAAGCTGAGGAAGCCCGAGGGGGAAGTCAAAGCCTGACTAGTCTGGTACAACCTCTCGCAATGTTGTTTATGTATAGATTGTTTTTTTCCAAACATGAAATCCCTCTTTCTGGCTTTGTTTACCTTTTGATGAAGAAAGACCATCTGATAGCAGGTACAGCACTGGGTAAAACAGGTTTTTCAAGCCACAGTATAGGAGGGAAGAGAATTTTTAGCAACTGGATGAAAGCAAGCAAAGCTAACGCACCCTTCTCATCTAATTCCCAAACCCGATGCCTGTACAATCAGCAACCACAAACACAATTAATTTCACACCAAGGGGTGGTAAGGCAGAGATTTCCACTGGGAAGAGTCACCAGCAGGAAATATCCCTGCAAGAAAGCCATGTCTCACAGCTGGCATAGCAGCAGCTCCATGAGCCATACAGGACCCTAACCCATCTGGCACGGGGGTGGGAGTCACAGCAAGAGTTTCTCCAGTTAAGTGGTTGTCTTCTGATGTACTAATAGACCTAAATTAATGCTTTTCTTACATCCTGGTCTCCTAACAGCTCAAAATCTGCATCTCAGGCTACTAAGTGAAATTTGGATGAGTTTGGTTGGTTTGTTTGGGTTTTGGGGTGGTTTTTTTTTTTTTTTTTTTTTTTTTTTTGGAAAAATCTTTTTTTATGTCGTAAATGCAACTGTATGAGTATCATCTCCACCTGCCCCATCTGAACCCACCTCAGTACTTTTACATTGGCCATGAGCCTCACATCATCAATCTGACCTGGAGATACATAGATCCTTCATCCACAGAACCCACCTGCTGCACATCCAACAGGTGGTCCCCACACATATTGATGGTGTGCGCAGCTGATGCCGTCTCCAAAAAAATAATAGCTCCACAGGGTATCAAAAGCATGTTTTCAATCAAATAGTCTGATTGACTCAGCCAACGGCTATTCAGCCCCTCGTATCCCAGTTCCTCCATTTCAACATTAATTCTTCATCTTTATTGATGGCACATCGTTAATTGATTAGCCCAGCCCCACTTTCTCTGACGACAGTGACAGTATTGCCTCTGACTTCAAGAGGAAGCAGAATTGGGCTTACCATTAATAAACGATTTTACTTTGTCTTTCTGCTTGGTTAGTCATGAGTTCCTTGTGGAGGTAGCCTCATTTATGGTCACTTTAAAAGCTTTATTTGGTTTTGTTTTTTTTTTTAATGATGAACCATAATATTTCTTTACACAGGCTGAACTGGAGGAGAGAGCCAGCTTCCTTCGATGGCCAATGAATTCCGAAACAACACCTGAGCTCCTCGCTCGGTGCTATAGGAACCCGTTAAGCACATCTAGCAATGCCATCTGTATTCATTAGTTCCTACAAACAGCCTTGCAAATACTGATGCTAAACCTAAAACGTAGTATTTTTTCTCTGATCAAACTGTGCGGGGAAAAAAAGAAAACCACGCTGAACACCATCTGTATTTGAACATAATGTTTACAGCTAAAAGGTTCTGAAATAACAGACATTTGGTAGTTTGAGAAAACTAATTGATGTATTATGCAGATTAGATTCTCAATTGTTACACTAAACCCAGAAAATGCTGTATTTATTTTTAAACACACTATTTTCGGTAGGTTTTTTTCCATCTTCCAGTCTAGTGCTGGATAAGGAAACACAAGTTTCAAGCACTTAACCAAAGAACTGGAACAATGAATTCAGAGCGAGTTTCAAGCACTTCACCAAAGAACTGGAACAATGAATTCAGAGCCCAAATTCTCTATACTATAGACCCCCCTCCTTCTACACAGCATTGTTCAGATAGAGGGTCCTTTAATGTACGCATTATATCCATTGCTGGAATTCAGTTCAGTTGTCAAAAATGCTAAAAAAGTTTTTAAAAAAATAAAAATCAAGAGACATTCAGAAGAATAGCTGGTGCCCCACAGTAATGGTGTAGAAAAATGGTGTAGAAAACTACATATTGTAATAGGAAGAGCCACAGGCACTACTTCTCCAGAACTCAGAGAGGAGAACCCATCTGAATTGATACAATTCCTTTAGGGCAAACAGCTAATGATTCCATTTCACCACTGGTTGGTTTGTTGGTTGTTTTTTTTTTTTTTGATCTGAATTATTTGGAAGGATCTAATGTAACGGGAAGAAGCACAAATGCAAGGGGGGGTAAAGGACCCAGCCTGCAAAATAAAAATGTCAGCTCCTTTCAGGCTGCAAAAACACCCTCGATCTGGAGCAAAATAATATGCCAATAGCCTTAAAGTAGGTACAGATATTCACTATGAGTTCAAATAGGCCACACAGAAGTCAGAGAGCCAAATTGTGCACAGCTGCAATCCACAAAGGAGGTGGGTTTTTTTCAGAAATTAATTTAGACCTACTCTTCCTTAGTATATAGTAGTTGTACGAGTCATCCTCCCGAACACGTGTCCTTCTGTTGGCTTCAAGCAGTCCCATCATCTAGCCCAAAGTTACCTGCATCCCCCACATATCCACACAGAAACCACTCAGTGCCTTTTCAGATATTTCCGAGTACCTTTTCTGCCTTCTGGCCGCCACCCAGAGAGCTGCACAGGTCTCCCTCAGGCCTCGCCTCATCCATGCCACCGCTGTGGATGTCTCCAGTGCCCCAGAGCCTGCCAACCTGCCCGTGAGCTGCTGAATTGGTCAAACTCCACGAGTGGGAGGTTGAGAGCTCCCCAGCTCACAGGAGCTTACCCTAACCTGAGCTGGAATAGCTCCCCAAGCTCCACTGCATCTCCACCGAGGATGATGGAAGCTTAACTGCCACATACGTAGACATATACATTTAGGTGTACATCTACTAACTGAAATTAGCTCTGGATTATCATTCACTTTTATTGTTGGAAGTTTGCTTGTAATGATGCTAACAAGAAAAACTGGCAAGATGGAAAGATGTAACTTTAGCAACATTACACCAAGCAAATGAATACAAACAAGGGTTTACAGCACTTTCACATCTATAATTTCAGATTTAGCGCAGCGTTCCTCCTTACCTGCTCCACTCGTGTAGCTATGCAACCAAGGAGATGAGTCCTGCCCACCTTTTAGGTAACTGAGAGGAGAAATCCCAGGTTCCAGGTAAAGCCAGCATCCTGGGTAAAAGATATATCAATATGATTATTCATGAGATTAGAGAACAACCCCATCAACTCCCCACATTGTACCTTGGCAGTGCCTGAGTATTGTCAGCTTTCCTATAACGCATTTACCCATCCAAGAGTGGAAAACAAGCAGCAAGCCATAGCATTGCTAGGAGTCTGATAATTTGGGGTCTTACATGTCTACAGTCAAATACATTCTCTATCAGCACAAAAAACAACCCCCGTGTTTCCTTTTCCATCTAGGATGAGCTGTTGATGCCAGAAGGACTCTGTCTGCACTCTTCAGGATGTTCTGCTATTAACTTTGGCACTGTTGACTCCACCTGGATTTCCCCGCACAAGCAAAGGGAGTTTGTAGGACAAGTTCCCAGCCCCTAAGCTTGGAAATGTACTTACCCGGAGGAAAAATCCCACCAAGCCAGATGGAGTCAGTTGCGTGAACATCCAGGCTGGCCAAAAGCCACAGCAGATGTTGCTGGGGAAGACTACACCATCTACCACTGCTCATGCTGCAGCCCACCCTGACAGCCCCATAACTGGGCAGAGTTACAGCCCCTTTCCCCTCTTGCTTGCCTTTTATTTCCTCCTGCAAGTGATTCTTACTGACAGAAGTCCTGAGCTTAATCAAAGACAATATGGGTTTTCAAAGCAAAGAAGCATGATGACTAATTAAGCCACTCCACCTCTCTCAGTCATTCGTTTTAATAATCAGTGTCCTTATCTCTAACACATAGAAACAATTAACAGCTTTGTTCATTTGTTGTCATTATGTGCTGGAACCAGAACTCATTGCTTGCCAAAACCAGAAAAAAGATGTTACTGATTCCATTGGGTGCCAAAGCATGAGTCACTTACAAAGATAAATGAGTGTAGAGAATAAAACACTTTTACAGCAACCTCGCTGGCATTATAATGCATTTCAGATTAGTACGGAACATATCAGGACATTCCCTGTCCTGTGTTTTTGGTCCCCGATACTCAGAATTTGAAAACTTTGACTCTCACCTCGCTGGCGTTATAATGCATTTCAGATTAGTACGGGGCATATCAGGACATTCCCTGTCCTATGTCTTTGGTCCCCAATACTCAGAATTTGAAAACTTTGACTCTTCTTGAAAAAAAAAAAAAATCACTTGTAGCAACTGCAGGGTACGATAACCTGACAGCTCAAAAGCCTCGCTCCCACGCTCGGGAATGTCAGAATTCAGCTTACGCCCGTGGTTATTCATGTCGAACTCAAATTCACCAGATGACATAAGCGACCATCAATCCATTTTAGCCATAATACATTTATTTCACGAGTAGGTATAACGCTGTAGATCATATATATCACCCTGTCCACTTGAGTAAACACACTGGCTTTTGTGCACTTAAATTCTTGAGCGCAGCCTTGCCGTAATGTTGGGCTGGGTGTTCTGTTTTGTTTTTTTTTTTTTAATGGAACAATATATTAAAGTGATTTGTTTCTTAGTTACAGCACGCAGATAACGATAACGCTGTAAATATTGTAATGTGTAGAGCACAGTAACTCAGGAAGATTCAGTCATCTATATAAACAAGGCATACTTTATTACTGCCTTTGCTGTGAATTTTGTGCCCAGATGCTCAAGCGTATTTCCAGGTTTGTTGTAGGTGAGTTAATGGATGGAGTCGAATTCCCCCCGGGAGATTTATTTAGGAAGGTATATGGTATTTGACCTGCATTTGGACAATCCTTCGGAAGTACCACATACGCGTTCAGAACCGCCAGAGTGTTAATATTTCATGGACGTTGACGGTCCAAATATAACATCACGGTTCACGTCTTTACCTGGTAGGAACTAGTCTATCATCCAGCTGACAGTCTGGCTTCTCCACCGCACAGCTGAGTAAATCATTTGTAACAAAGAAGTTCTTTTAAGGATAAGGGTGGGTTTTTTTCTGTTTGCACGTTGTACGCGAGGATGCGGCAATTTTCTCTTAAGTACTTGCTGCGGAGGATTAGCCACAGGCACAATGTGATGGAAAATTAAGTTAGGCGTGTTGGGAATAAGTTTCATACAGCCTTTCTGCAAATAGTGTCTGTGGGGTTGATACTCATCCCTCGCACTCATCATTTCAACGGTGAAGGTGCCATAATAGCAGTTTGCATATGGTCCCTTACAAAAATGGTCAAAGCTGCTCTGATCAGACACTGCAGGTCACAGCGCATCGTTCTGTTATCGCCCTTCACAAGGATGGAGCCTGAATCAAGTGGCTCCAAAAACAGAGCGGGTAAACCATCAGGAAAAAAAGAGACAGATACTGAAAGCTGACAAAAGAGGAATAATGAATTTGGGTTATAAAGGAGAGAAAGTTGGGCAAAGAGGAAATACAGAATACAGCAAAAATTGTAAGAATTTAGCTGGAAAAAATATATTGTTAGCTATTTATCTAGTTTATTATATGAACATGGCAAGAACAATAATTTTCTTTAACTATGGTTACAAAAGGAACTTGTTAGAAAACTAATAGACCCCAATATTTTCAACATACTTACTCACCGCAATATTTTAAATATCCCACCACCACCACCTTTAAATTCTTTGTTCAAAGGACTTCTTTCCAAGGAGCTTTACCAGTTATTAAAATATGCAATTTTTTTTGGTGGAGTTTTAGATTAGGTTTCTAAATGTCCAGCTAAACAAGAAAAAGAAATATTTAATTACCAAAGTTGGATCTCCTGCCGTCCTTTCTTTTAGAATAAAGATTGCAGGATAAAGGGTTGTTGTGCAGGAAGAAGTCTGAAATAAATTCATTTCATTTTCACTTTTCCGTATTAATGGTATTCATTCACATATCTGGAAGTAATTACAGGCAAAGAAGAGGAATCAAGAATTTAAATAATAACTATTAACTTTTTCACTAGGTACATTAATTTTATGACAAGTCATTTGCCTATGATAATTAGTTTGGTGATACTGATGTACTTCCTTAATAAATCATACAAAATAAATGGACTTGAAAGTTACATTATTCCAAATTAGAAATAAGGTTTTATATGTAAATGGTGAAAAATGGTGACATCTGTGAGATCTATGGGAACGAGGACAGTATGAAACAGTGATAGGGAATGTTTTACACTGTTTTTTGAGGGTCTCGGTCTGACATTAGTGTTTTGGAGAAGACAGAAAAGTCTTCCTGTGGCCTTGCTCAATGGAAACCACCTTCTTCAAGCTTCCACAGTTCAGATTTTCCAAGGCCAAAGACAATTTTAAAAGCCAACATGAGCAGCGCAAGCGGGTGCAGGGAACGGGGGAAGGCCAGTGCGGGATGTCCTCTCCATCACTGTGGGACCAGTGGAGCTGCGGAGGTGACCTCAAACTAGAGATGGAGATATATGCATAGAGGAAAGCCACTCTCCAGGGTCGGTATTAAAGATTTTCTGGCTTCACACCTAGCTCTGCCCAGTGCAGGGAACGGGGGACGGCCAGTGTGGGATGTCCTCTCCATCACTATGGGACCAGTGGAGCTGCGGAGGTGACCTCAAAGTAGAGATGGAGATATATGCATAGAGGAAAGCCACTCTCCAGGGTTGGTATTAAAGATTTTCTAGCTTCACACCTCCACAGACATCCGATCCCAGTTACGGAGGGCAGTGCATCCCGTCTGGGCTGTACCTGTGCAGAGACTGGGAGCGCTGGTTGCATCTTCTGCATCCGGCACAGCAGGGCCAGGGATGGAAACCCCTGGGATGGAAAACTTTGCTTACGCTTCAGCACCTTCCCATCAAACAACCTGGGAATTCACCGCAAGTTAGCGGTGGAGGAGGGATGTCAACTGAAGATAACAGTAGTCAGAAAATTAAAAATGTAATGCCGGTAAGAGGAAGCTGGGGGAAGGAGAAAGTTATTGCGCCCTTATCTCACAAAAAGGAAAGTTTTGAAACATCTCTGGAGGTAAGAGGCAGGAGTTCTTAGGAATAGAATGTGCTTGAATCAGAACTTCATCTAACAGGAGTCTGGTGGGCTTTTTTTTCCTCTTTTCAGTTTTATTTTTTCCTGGGTTATTTTTATCTTGTGTCTACATGAGCTATTTATAAATTATACACTTCGTATGCCCTAAGGAAAGCTTGTGGGCTAGAAGCGCCTTTTGCCTGAATTTGGCATTGCTTTTTGCATTTCATTTTGCGCCCATGCGAGATCCATGAATAAAAATAAGGAAAATGAAAACAGACATTTAAGGAATGTGAACAGTCCAATTTAGTCCATTTAATTTGCTGAAGTCCGGTTATCAGCCCATTGCATAAATCGTTAAAGACACTACATCAAATCTCCCACTGGTTTGCATGTAAAATTTAGGCTTGACTGTTACTTCTGACTCAGGTTTTATTTGATATATTTACATACTTAAATCTACAGATGAGTAGAAGACGTGGATGTTTTTCCTTTCTCTTTCACCTGGAAAGGAGCTGGGCTGGTGCTGTGTGTGTTCCACGATGTGTGTACAATGAAATGTTACTCTCACAAATGCTCACAATAAACAATTTTAATCTCACGTGCTCCTTTGGCACTTTTCCCTTTTGTTGATGAAAAGTTACTGTCGTCACTAGAATACGACCAGCCCAAACATAAACACTGAATAGCTGTGGCGGCATGCTTGCAACCAACCTGTTGGAAAGGGAGGGGAAAGGAATACTAAAAACATGCGAGGGGAAAAAAAAAAAAAAAGAATTAACAAATAACTCAGGAAATTCTCCATTTGGCAAATTCTCCATATAGGGCAAAGGATGTTGTATTTACCAACTGCATGCTCATTTCAAATTATTCACTTGGTCCTGCTTACATAATAATAAATGGTTATTACGTTTAAAATGTCTCCAATTATACCGGTATCAAAATGAAAGTTCCACGCCAAGCTCCTTTAAAGCAGGCAGCCATAAATAAAGGTGCAACACAACAAAACGTGAGTTGAGCTGCCAGCTGGGGCGTACGAGGAGACGAGGGGTAACGTGGGGAAGGTGCCGGGTTGGCGCGTGGCATCGGGTTCCCTCCCATCGCGGGGTATCAAACCTTCTGCATTAACGCACCATTCAGCTGCCAAACACCTACACTCCGAATTCCGCGCTCAAAACCCCACCTCAGCCGAAATAAAAGGCAAAATTCCCCGCTTAATTCGGTGGGTCGGGATTTCATCCTGTGCGTTCGACAGGCGTCAAAAGAGAAATGCAGCAACTGCACTGTGATACACCTCCCTCCCTTCGCTCAGTCTTTTCTGTTTGAATATGAGCGCTGCTATCTTTATTTAAAATTAAGAAGCCGCTTTTTGCATCCACGGAAGGAGGTAAATTCTCTTTGAAAACGGAGGAGCAAATATATCAAACACTGTACGCAACTGGAAGAGCCTGTCTAGAGAAACAAGCCTGGGCTGGCCCCAGGTGAGACCAGCGGAGAAGTAACACCACAAGAGCCACACCGCAGATGCTCCTCCGGTTTCCCTAGGAAAGCGCCGTCCCTGCAAAGCGAACTAAAAGGCCTGTGTGTCAGATGGTAAAATAGGACTTAAAAATGTAATTTTCATCCCCAAAGTGATAATTGGCTCTTGGTAGAGATGCTCAAGTATTCCTGGTCCCACCGCGCCGGCACATCCACACATCCAAAGCCACTGGCTTGGAACAAGGAACAATATAGTCACATTAGTGTAGCATTTAATCCAGCCTCATAAACCAGTCACAAATCCTCACTGCAGCTTTACCTTTTCTGGCTCTGGACGAAATCGTTCAGAGGTGGTTCAGGTACCTGCAAACAGCTGCTCTGCTCCATTTAGACGTGTCCCCAAACCAAAGCTGGCAGCAGGTAAGAACAAGCACACAATATAAAATAAAATTAAGCCTGGAACAGCAGCCACCTTCACCTAAACCATTTTTTCAAAACTTCCCCCGACCCGCAAGAGAAATTGGTGTAGCAAAACATTTTCCTATGGTGTAGCAAAACATTTTCCTAAGCTGCAGAGCAGAGGCCACCTCTTTCACAACATGGAAAACCTCTCCCTCTTTCAAGAGACACCCCAGAAGCGGGCAGGCGAGGCGCTCAGTCACACCATTCCTGTGACAGGATGGATCTGTGGACGTGACAAAATATCCAGCACGGAAACGAACTTTGGGCAGCGATATCATGTGCCCTCCTGGGTCCTCTTTAGTGTCTCGCCTCCAAGGTAGACAGATGTTCCATGAAATGCCTGTAAGTTATTCCCAAACCCTCCCTTTTTGCTGCTTACCCATGGATGGAGATCTCCGACAGACGGAAATGTTGACGTGTTTTGAAACGTGAATTTTGCAGCAGGGAAGGTCCTGCCGTGGGGGAGGTATGGAAGGGGAGAGATTTCCTGTTGCCAAACCAATGGAAGAAAGTTAAACTCAATAGAGAAGGTCAAAGCGCGCTGTGAGAGGGAATGCGTCAGGGCAAGGGAGCGTTAGGCACGGTGGGGGGTTTCATAGCTTCCCTTTTTATGGTGCGCAGCAGACTGGGATGGAAAACGTATCTAAGAGAAATGCAGAAGGAGGCATACGTGAAAAGAATAGGCACAGAGGCAAAGATTCTGCAATAGGGGACGTTCCTAAGAAAAAAAGCAATGGGATTTGGAATATCTCCTTGGATCCATTCACCTAACTAGCACCAGAGCTCCCAAAACTCACCTGTGAAATGAGGAAACCAAGTGCCAGCTAGAAGCAGCATGAGCTAGTCTAATGAGGGAAAAGGAGATAGAGCAAACTCAGATGATGGAAATCCTGAATTAAAGGAAACGTGTGGAAAAGAGCATTTGATTTAGGAGGGAGAGAAGTCATTTTTATTTTTCCTGCAACAGAAAATGATGTGGAGAATTGAACTACGTTGATGCACGACAGAGAGAGTATTAAAGACAACTCTAAAAAACTAAACAAGATAAAAAGCTTTGGAATTTTTGTTCTCGCTTTGGCAGCCGTGCTCTTTGTAACATCTTCCTCGCCTGTTGCTCTACACGCGGCAGAGAAAAGGAATTGAAAATCAAGCGTGCATCCCGAGGAGAGGTGTCAGTCAGGGAGAAAATACCAGACACCCAAATGAAAGGCCGGGGAGAGCTTTAATTTGCAGAACGCATTGCTGAAGGTGCCCAAGGAAGCCTGGAGATCAACATATTGATTTGTTGACTGGGGCATGAATTTTTACAGAGCAGAGCAGAGTATCCAGCGTCGCACAAAGCAGGATGAAACAAGAAGTGCAAGTGAAGAACATGATGTACTGGCGAGTTTACAAGTAATGCGTTTTGGTTGGGTCCAAACATGATTTCTAAAGTCACGTCTGGCTTAGGAAACCCAAACTGAAATGGGTAAGTTTGGGTTTTTTTTTAAATTCTAGCCTTAGTGCTCAATGTAGACTAGACAATTATAAGCTTCTCTGCCATGGAGAAGCTTGAAACTGCATAATTTTTTTTAAAACAATACACTGCTTGGAGGTTGTTAACCTAAAGTAAATATTGGAGTCAAAATATCAATGATCAGAACAATATATTGCGTAATAAACGGTGTAAACCGGATATTGAGCAAGCGACATAGCACTTTGTTTTCAAAGCACGAGGATTAAACGTTAACATGTGACAGGAATAGAACAGGCAATATGAGGGCAATACTACAGTCAACCCATCTCATGAAAGGAGCACCTTGAAGTACTTTTATTTCACGGGTTAGAGTGGGGAGGGGAGTTATTTACTTTCAGGGTGGTTGTTTTTTAACAGGATTTATGATAAGGTCTTAAAAAAGCTAAAGACAAATAGGACCGGGGCGTTCTCTGCATGAGGAGAGTTAGGTGTCTCAGGATGGGATCCAAAATTGCCAGCTCTAGAAGACACCATGGCCCAACATCAGCCGTTGGCTTCACCTATTCTGCCCGCGATGAACCCCAGAGGGTGGAGAGACTTAAGGCCTCCAGACTAAGAAGGATGGATTACCTTATATCCACGCTGCCCGAGCCTCAGGATCCTTTGAAACAACAAATTCCATACGGATTGTGTCCAGGGCAGCACTCCCATAAGCTCACTGTATCTAGACAGGACATCTCCATAGGACCCATTCCGAAGTCTTCGGGGAGATGTAAGGTCTGTGGGATACCCTTGGAGGCAGTCAAGGTCAAACCCGTCATGGCTTGCATCCGCACGAGGCTGAACCCTGGTGCACAGCATCCTCCGCTCCTGCAAAAACGAGGAATTGCTTGGTTTGGGCCTGAAAAGAGCCGCGGTAGGAATTATGATGTGGGCAGTGGGGAGAAAGCAGGGACAAGAACGCCAGTTTCAGTTTCGAGGGGTCTGAGCACATTGCTTCCACCTAACCCCAAAAAGTGACAAAAGACAAAGCAGCAGGCAGGTGCTCAGGCAGCTTAGACTGACTTGATTAAGGCAGAAAATAATTGAGCCGGGGAAAAAAAAGCCTCTCAGTGCTTAGATGTATATAAGTTCCTGTAGGTGGTATTTTCTCCTACTTGAATAAGTCGCTTTTGTTTTAAAGAATTGCAATTAATGCTTTCTGTCAGCCTGAAAGCAATGAGTCTGAGAGCACCCACCGTTGGCACATAAATATCCGTGCCTGCACTCAGATGCAGCTCACTCCAGGCTAATTCACTATTCTGCCAGCAGTTCTGTATTTAGTTTTTCATTGCTGCTGTTTTTTTACTGCAGACAATATACTATTGCCTGGATGCTGGATGCTATTTAATTGACACTGAAAAGGTGGCACGTCAGGCGAATAACATTTTTTTTAAAAAAAAACCCTTCCCCTTTCGAGAGCTGAGCAATAAAGACTTTATGGAAGAAAAGTGAAAAGTGAATTATTTTTTAGTGCTGGTGAAAGATGCCAACCCAAAAGGCCTAAAACCTGAACTCCTCAATTATCCACAGTCGGGAGAGTCTACAGTCCAGAAAAGAAGGAGGCGCTGAGAGAGCGTGTTTATTCGGCCTTAGAGAAGGAGGTTATGGGGAGAACTTGTGGTCTTCCGTTACCTGGTGGGAGTTGGTACAGAATGTAGAACCACGTTCTTCTCCGAGGCGTGCGGTGATGGGAGATGAAGCAATGGACCCAAGTTACAGCACAGAACATTCCAATTAAATGTAGCGAGAAAATATTTCATTCTGAAGACAGTTAAATGTTGAAACATGTACTGGAGCGGTTGTGGACTCTCCCTTGGAGATGTTTAAAAATTGGCTGGCCAATGCTTTGAGCAACTGGATCTACCTGGAACCCTCTTTGAACATGAGAGTGAGCAATGTGACTTCCAGAGGTCCTTTCCAACCTAAATTAGTTGTGGTTTTGTGCCGTCTACCCAGCAACGGCACTGGGACAACGTAAGAGGACTCAAAAGTCTATGAGTCTAGACTTATGAGTCTAAAGACACAATTTTCAGGTAATTTTGAATGAGAAAATTTCAACAGCGGAAGGACAAGCCTCTCGCCACCCAAGTGAACGCCAGGTTAGGCTGGAGGTGTGGTGGGACTGCTACAAGCAGCACTTCCCCATCTCACTGACCTCACAGAGCTGGAATATGAACTTCCCAAGGTTGAAGCCATTGCTCGCAAGCGACTTAAAAGGCAGCTGACACGGAAACACCCCGGGAAAAACTTATCAGGATGGTTAATTAGTTACGCAGTACCGTGGTAACATGACTGCAGCACTTCTGGTGCCGACCTCACACCTATATCTGTGCAAAGCTCTACCCTTAGTCCCATTAAAAAAAAAAACAACACAAAAATAAGCGTATGCCACCTGAGGCAAACGGCTAAAATCAGACAAAACAGAAATGTCTTTCCCCTTCAGATTTGGCTTCTGTAGGATTTAGATGCTGTTATTCATGTGCAGGTAATAAAGCAAAATTAAGCATAATTTTAACCCCGCAGTTGTCACATTTCCTGGCTCAAGGACTCATAATGCTTTTTTAATTTGATGCGGACGGCCTGAATTTGTAGAGAGTCCCCCATCAGTCTAAAATGGGGTGACAGGCTGTGATTAGTGCCGCTGATCACAGCCCCTACATCATACCGTGCAGCTGGGGCCCCTCTTCCTTCCTTCCTACTTCTGTTCCTATAGAGAAAGGTCCGAATGAGCGAAACTGCAAATAAATGACTTTCATTAACAGTACTTTCTCATCGTCCACGTTAAGGATAACCCTGAGAGGGCACACTTTCTGGAGAATAAAAAGCATTTATTTGGAGCCAAGATCCAAACCCGTCTCTGGGCACGATGCAGGCAGCCTCAGCCTCGCTGTTTATTTAAACACCGTCGTTATGTGACAAACTCGTACCGCTGACATTTTCTGTGCCCGTGTGCGCGCGGATAGCGAGGTGGGAGCTGTCAACACGCAGCAATTCAAAGAGGAATCCAACTTTCCCGGTTCGCGAAACCTTTGCTTTTCTTTCCCCTCTCTTTTCTGATAAAAGCAGCCGCTTTGGTTCCCTCCTACTACCAAAAGAGCTCATGATCTCCTCTCTCCGTTAGTGGAAGGAAGCAGAAAAACAGGACACATCTTTCTCTTCCGACAGTTAATCCTCAAACGTTCCCTTTTCCTTCTGCCCTTGGCAGAAGAGCCAGCCTGCCTGGTTTTATGGGAAGGCTCCTGCATGAAACACTTCTGTTTTCAGAAGTTTATGCTCAGTCATAAAAACCCCAGGCAGGATTTTGTTCCCATTTCTTTTTTATTCAATTCCATTTAAGTGCCTCAACGGTTACAACGCAAAGCAGAAAGAAACATAAGCAAAGATGTCACCAAGTGCAGATCTTAAAAAAAAAAAAGTAGAGCATCGGGCACCGTAAAATCTCCTGTTCGTCAGTTATCACTTGGGTTCTGCTCCATCCTACCTCATCTACTCCAAGGTCATGCCTCAACCGTGAAGACGGTGGTGTTTTCTTCCTCTGGGCATTTTCATGCCTTCTTTTCTCTGTCCAAAAATTCAACCTATTGGCTCCCTTTGCTTTTTGACTTGGCCATAATTTTGTTGCCAGCGGAGTAAAAGTCCAGATGAGGAAACTTCTCTGGTATCCTTGATGTCCCTCCCAACAACTTCCCATCGCTCCCTCCTCCCCCATGAGGTCAGAGGTCACCTACTCCCTGCTTTGCCTTGTCCACGTGGTGAGATGTTTAGAAGCCAGTCCTGTCATGATGTCCTACGAGAATTAATTCAAGTGTGGCACCTTCATTTTGCAAAATGTCGCTTTTTAAAAACTTCTTCACATCTGGACTTAAAACTATGCTAATCATAACTAAAAATAACTCGTGAGTCCCTGGCCGTAATGACAGAGACCTCGCTGACTGCTCCTTTCTGTACCTCTTCCCCTGTTCTCCTGAACTTCACTGTGACATGGAGCTGAAGATAAAAGCCCTTGGAGGCACACAACTCGAATGGTTTACACTGCAAATCTGGACGCTTTAGAAAAATCCAGTTCATAATAATGGGCTACTTATGAGTTTATTAATAAACCGACACAAAATACGTGTGTAATGAGTCATTTAGGTCCATGGCACTTTCTCGGATTAATAATCCAAATGCCTGAATTGAGATTTATATCATGAAACCTTAAGGGGCCTGTTACTGCAATTTTTGTTAAATAATTTTCTTCAAAGTCATACAAATAAACATATTTTTTGCATACTAAAACCTAATAGCTCCTAAGAAACCATTACACTCATCTGTGAAATAATATGCATGTTTAAATGCATCTAAATACATTTTTAATGTATTTGTGCTGTTCCAAGGGAGACCATAATGTCTCTTGTGCCAGCAATAACGGCTTATTTTATGTTGATTTTCATGTACGCAAGCTTTTTTTTTTTTCCTTCCTGGTACAAAAGGAGTGAGAAATTAAGCCATAAAATCTACACTTAAGCAAAATTGTAGATTTCACCTAATCCCACAAAATACAGGAAATTAAGGCTATAAAATTGCTGGGTTTTGTGTCCCTGTCTCAGCTCATTTTGCTTGTAATTAAAGCAAGGTTCGCTCAAGGAGGTCACAGATTAGAAAGCCTGTTATTGACTCTGATTAGGACAATTAGGATACAATCCGCAAGCCCCTGCCTTGACCCAGTTCTGGGCTCCTCAGTACACGAGAGACGTGGACACGCTGGAGGGAGCCCAACGAAGGGCCACCAAGATGCTGATGGGACTGGAACATCTCTCCTGTGAGGAGAGACTGAGTGAGGTGGGACTGTTCACCCCAGAGATGAGAAGGTTTGGCGGGGATCTTATCAACGTGGGTAAATATCTGAAGGGGTAAATATCGCAAGGAGGATGGAGCCAGGCTCTTCTCATTGGTGCCCGGTGACAGGACCAGAGGCCATGGGCACAAACTGGAATACATTAGGTCACGAGGCTGACTGAGCACTGGCGCAGGTTGCTCAGAAGGCTGACCGAGCACTGGCGCAGGTTGCTCAGGGATGCTGTGGAGTCTCCATCCTTGGAGATATTCGAAGGCCTCCTAGATGTGGTCCTGGGCAATCAGCTCTAGGTGGCGAAGGCCTGCTAGATGTGGTCCTGGGCAATCAGCTCCAGGTGGCCCTCCTTGAGCAGGGGGTTGGACCAGATGACCTCCAGAGATCTCTTCCAACCTCAACCGTTCTGTGACACTGCGATTGGCAGACCCTGGCAGGTAACGTGGGCATGTGATTTTAAACAGCATTACCGCAGAGCTGCCTGTTATGGAAAGTGTGTTGTAAGGGGTAAAATCACAATAGATTGATGCTTCTTTCAGAAACGGTATTTTAATTGCCCGAAGTTCCACTATTTCTATTCATTTACTGAAAATGTCAAAGACCGTGGCAGTATGTGGGGAAATCCTCCAGGAGAGGACCACAAATAACTCACGCCGAGACAAGCAAGGATTTAAAGTGCACTGAAATAGGAATCTATTCATCTGCCTGATGTGTATCTGTGGCTTAATGACTCATCCCTCTCGTTAGGCCATGGCCAATAACCCCAAGACAATACCACGGTACCCATGCCACCTGCAGTATCAGAGAGGGGCTCATCCCACCTCTCTGGGATGCTCTTCCAGGATGATGTGAAGGTATCTCTGAAGCCACCCAGCTCTTTCCATCCTCTGCAGAAGGAGAGGCTGCCTCTACCAAGTCTTGCTTTACCTATTTTAAAAGCTGGATGCTTTAAAATACGCTGTAAAGTAGGATTTTAGTAGACCTCCACTTAATCAAAACACAATTTAATTGTGTACTTTAAAGAGGAAAAGGTGTTTGGCTGTTATCTCCGTGTTTACTGTTAAATCTTCTCGCTTATATCTGTCAGTGAGAATACCCTGTTCCTCACCCTGAGTTTTTAAGAGCTCAGGCGTGGGATGAGGTACCTGCACACAAATCTTCGTCAGCTTGGAGTTCCTCATCATGGTGAACCATTATGAGAAGTCCCATTAGAAGATCCCTGTGGTTTCCAAGTCAGGGACCCGAGAATTGGATCCCGACAGAACTGTGTTACCATCATTAGCAACGGATTTTTATACATCTGCACATTTGTTAATAATGTATGCTTCCTGGTGCACTAAAGAAAATCCACATCTTTATTCTTCTCCACAGCAAAATCTCTTGCTGTAATGTAGCTAATACTGACATTATTATTCCCCATCAATAATTCACGTCGCCTTGATCAGAGTAAAATTCTTTGTGCCGGTTTCACTGCTGCTCCTTGCTCATTCTTTCCCGCAGTCAGAGCGTGGCGGTGGCATTTCTGACACGGACCGAAAGCGCTGATTTGCAGAACTTGTGAAATACTTCATACACTAAGGAGGCTCCGCCAATCACTGCTGTTCAATCCCAGAAGAACAAAGAAGCCTCGAGGAAGCCACAAAACACACGGGATACGAAGTGAATTACTGTGGCTGTGTCTCATAGCTTTTATTTATTGTTTAGGGTTGTCTTTAAGTAAAAATTATGGAAAATATCTTTTATGAATGATCCTAGCCCCCATTCTTACTCGCACAGTAGTTCTGTAATCCCCGAGCATCCTCACAAAGTTCCGTGCCTTAATGAAGGGAAGTTTCGGAAGTGTTTAAGAGGTGCACTTAACTCCCGCTGCCTTTGTGGGACTGAACAAATGTAATGAAAC
Source organism: Charadrius vociferus (assembly GCF_000708025.1). NCBI lineage: Eukaryota > Metazoa > Chordata > Aves > Charadriiformes > Charadriidae > Charadrius > Charadrius vociferus. The sequence goes on from NW_009648644.1 coordinate 215,935, forward strand.
GGAATATTCCAAGTCTCACCCCAAGTCCCTCTGATGCTGCCCTGTGATTGTCATTGAGTCTTCTCTCTGCACATCTGTACATAATTCTTCTTTGAGAAAACCTGTGTTCACTTGGAAAGGATAAAAGCGGATGCGCTGTATATGAAGCCAGTCCAAGGCTGCTGTTAAGTGGTTTCCAAGTTGTTCTATTGAACATTACATAAAACCAAATTGGTTTCTCCTTCAGATATACACTATCTTCTTCTGCCTATCTTCATCTTTCAGCCAAGATGTCCTTCTCTCCGGTGAATTAAAGTGAAATAACAACAGCGAGAAATGTGTCTGGGTGAGTCCTGGTCTTACTGCAATGGAAGGAAATTCCATGTATTTTAAATACATGTATCATTCAGCTGAAGAGGAAAGCCACGCAATAAATCATAATTCCCCTTGTGTTTCTGTTTCTGCTGTCGCCTGTACCTAAACACCACAGTTAAGGACTGGGAAAGGAAATTCCCAAGGAATACCTCCTTGTGGCTCAATAGAATAACAAACAATAAACCAAACACGTGTTAGTTTCCCCCAGCAGAAGTTTATGTTGGTGAGAGCTGAATTATGGTCTGGCCCTTGATTTTAGAGAAGAATTTCTCCCCTCATGCTAATGTAATACCACTGAGGTCAGTTGTGCGTGTAAGTGCCAGGGTAAGGTAGGAAGCAACTCAAGATATTTGCCTTTTCAACTTGAAAGCTGAGAGAAAACCTAATAATTTCTTTATTTTAAAAAACATGTTATAGCAAACTGAGCAACTGCTGAGCATACCTACGTGGCCTTGGGCAACCTGGGCTGGTGGGAGGTGACCCTGCCCATGGCAGGGGGGTTGGAACTCGATGATCTTCAAGGTCCTCTCCAACCTACACCACTCTATGATTCTATGACTCTATGATCTTTCAGCTGTGGCATATACATTGCTAAACCTTCACTTATAAAAAGAATAATAAATCACCAAAGAGACTTGACCTGTGTTTAGGTCAACTGGTAGTTTTCCTCTTTGGCTTTTAAGTCTGGTTTTGTTTCCCAGGACTACCAGGAGACAACAAAGCCAAAGAAATAAGAGGATGAAATGCTTACCACGTGGCCAAGGGCTGAACTCCTTTAGTAGGTGTCTTTGATTATAGAAACACAAGGAATAAACGACGAGGAAGAATGAAAAACACTGGAAAATAACCTCAGGTAAGGAGTGGATGCTCCAGCGGAGATGGATGTGTACCAGTCACGTCGTTGTGAGACGTTCAACAGCATCGCCAAGGTACAAGACACTACGGGTCATCCTATAAACACCCCAAACAGATTGATTAGTTTGGATAGACAGCATCCTAATTATGGGAATGGGAACATATTACATAAATAGGAAAGTGCTCGTAATACCTTTTGGCACAAAGCGTCCGGCGCTGTAATAAGTTAATGGAGCAGGCTGAGGTCCCCCGGCTGCATAGAGGGGTCACCACATGCTCCTGCTCTACGACCGCACTGTGCAGCATCCCCCGGACCCACGAAAACCACCCCCGAGACGCGACTTTCAGCATCAGACCGTGTGTGACACAAAAAGAGGTATTTCTGCCAGAGGAGATAATGAACGTCCTTCCCAATGTAGAAAATAATGTAAAGGGCCATCGTGGTTTAAGGGATCTGAATGGTGTAGAAAATAGGGGCGAGGCCAATTTCTGCTGTTAAAAACACATACATACACACCAGAGCCCTTCAGGGAACAGTCCTGGTGGAGATTCTTTACTATTATCTGCAGAATTTATCCCAATTCTGTTTGCAAACACTTCTATTTACTAGAAAAGCGCCAGCTGCTAATTTCCCAAATTGCCTCCGTCTTCCAGAGCAGACCTGTGGGCTACTAATCCACTCCCCCACTGAGCCC
>NW_009648644.1:218063-222273 GCF_000708025.1 Charadrius vociferus
ATGGGAAGAGGTTTGCAGAAGACCGGGAGCTGGGAGACCTGCCTCGAGGAACAGTCCGCATCTCTTTGGTTGCAAATTTACAGCTTCTTTTCAAGAGCCTTTGCTCAAAACAATCATTGGCACCATAAAGCCAACTGGTCGCCTTTGTAAATCTCAGCCTTTCACTGCCTGCAGCTCCTCCTTTTCTCCATGAAAATTGCTTTGAGCTTCCAGGTATTTCTTCTAATCCTTACATACACACCTCTGCTTTTGTTTCCTGCAATTCTGTTTTTATTTCTGGACCTATTTATTTGTGTTCTTCTTTTTTTTTTTTCCCCCCACTTTTTTTTTTAATTGGTAAGGCTTCTCATTTGGAAACAAACAAACAAAAAAATATCCCTTATCCTAGTTTAGCTCAAATCTTCCTTTTTCCAAGGCTTGTTTTCTGGGGAAGAATATGCCTCTCTCTCCCTCTGACTGCAAACCGTGATGCTCATCATTTCATAGCTCCTGATTCCGACTGTCTTTTGAGAAGAACTGCTTGGCTGTCCACGCAAATAGCGTCGAAGTCTGGAAGCTGCAGCGTAAACTGCTCTTGCTGGTAGGAGGAATATTTCAAAGCCATTCACACAAATAACAAGAACAAATGTATATAAATAAATCATTCCAAGCAAGGTTTTCGTCCCTTGCTGATAGTAGCAAATGCTAAAAGACAAATAAATACATTTTAGCTACCAAAAAGAAGAACAGATCTGAAAGAAGTTGATGTTTTCAGACCTGCAGCCTTCCAAGGCGAGCTGGGGCAGAAGCCTCGGGTCACAATTTTCAAGAACTGACAATTTTGAGCATCTAACGAACGGTGTTTTAGACACCACATTCAGACCCGCCGAGCCTCGCGCATGCCACGTGCACGACGGATTACTCAGCGTCTTAGAAAAATGGATTCAGATTTTTAGGAGCAAAAGTTAAAGCCTGTACTTGGAAATAAAAAACGTATTAAAAGTAGTCAAACCTCTGCATCCCTGTTGCCTTTCCGCTGAGGAATGAACAGCCCTGATCTCCCTCCTAGTGGTGGATGGTGAAAGCACAAACCCAGAGGTAAAAACTGAAAAAAAAAAGCACAAAACATTGATATTACTTCAGGAAATACATTTATATTTTACATTTTCACTGTATTTGCATTACATTTTCAGTTATTATCCATTTTTACAGTTATATTTTCATCTTTATGTTTCCACTGTAGTGAGAGAATTTAAGTGCCACCAGCGAGCAGAGGGAGACACCATTCCCACCAACACTCGCCCAGTTCCCTTTGAAGCCAGCAGGGCATCGGAGCAGCGTTGGGCACCAAAACACACTGCCCAAAGTCTTCTTTGGCACTGGTAAGAAAACCGAATGAATCCATTCTCCGCGGTGAACGGGGATCCATCGCAGAGACGAATCAAAAGGAAAGACCGCCAGCAAAGGAAAGAAAGTTGGGAAACACCGATACGGAAATCAAACGTGAAAAATTGGGTAACGTGGTCTGATGGTATACGGAGGACTCAAGAGGAGTATGGGAATTGGGAGCGAAGATCATGATGATAAAGGTCTAAAGAATTTAGGTGGTACAAATGGGGGTGAAGTAAGAAAACAGACTTTTGGGCTATACTTAGAGGGCAAAGTTTCTCATGGAACTACGCGATTTTGAATAATTGCTTGAAGAATCGTAGATATAAGAGTGGTGGAATCTTCTAACAAGGCTGGATGTCGCTCTACAATGCAATAGAGGACTGGATCTGATAATATCCGCTGGCTGACCTGACCACCTGCCATCTCCAAGGGCTTTTCATTGCAAAAGCGTTTTGCATCCAGCTGGATAACACCCAGGATCTGGCTGGAGCAGCGGCAGAACATCCGTAATCAAATGAGATGAGAAAGGGACTCATCTTGTTCTCCTTCCAGACACCACCTTCATTCTCTGTTTCTCCTCGTTTCTTTCTTTTCTCTTCAAACAGCCAGGACAAGCCCAGATCTTCAGTTCGATACTCATGTTCCTGCAAAGAAACTTTTTCCACTCCCTTTTTTCCTTTTATGAAGGGGTCTTCCAGAAAAGTTCTAAAGGACTATAAAGCCTATAACCTTATAAAGTTATAAGGTTCTCCTGTCCCTAAGCTATACTGTAAAATAAGTCCACTGCACAAGCTCGTTTCATTTTTAATAATTCTATAGTTATTGCCCCATAACTTTCCCGGTCATGAACTCCAGGCATAAAATAGAAAAGAACAAGAAAGCTGAAGACTCGTTAATAAAATGCTCTCACACAATTTCTTCACACTCCCTAATTTAGGGCCAGATTCCCCCCTCGGATGGATGTGACCAGACCCTGTCAGCGAACGGCACCATGGACATCGCCACTGGATTCGACCTGAGAAAACTCAAGGTGAGATGTCGTTGCGGGAAAGTGTTCTCTCTCCTGTGACTTTTAAGAGGACGTGAGATTGCAGATGCATCACGCACACATGAGCCCGATCTTGAAAAAGCATCAAAGGGTAAAATCAGGCTGTGAATGCTGAAGGAATTGTCATTGTCAGGGGAAAAAAATAAGAGGGCTTTGTGTAGCGTTAAATACAGAGGGAATTCTATACGATGCAGCGCTGGGATGGAAGCAGCCGTGCAGAAGAGCAGCTGTTACCAAACCTTGCTACTGTGAGGACCACCGTGGGGTTTTTCAGCACCTGACTGGTTTATATCCCAAAGCAGCGACATTCTGGGAATGCAAAGTCACCCCACTGGCGTCATGTCCCACGTGGGGACTCGGGCACTGCCTGGGTGAGGGGGCATGGACCGGCATCGCTGAAAGGTTTCCACGGCTTTAACCGAATAAATGTTTTTGCACACACATAAAAGTGTCACTTTAAACATTATATTTTACATCATACTATTACAAAAATTGCATTCACGTGTATCAATTAGCCGACTACAAAACCAACTATAGATTATAAAAAAATCGATAGGATTTTCCCATACAAATAAATGTTTTGCATTATTCTGTGCTGGGAACAAAGGGTTTGTAATGACATGAGCATAACTGTGCGCACTGACTGAACAAACATCAGGTTCATACCGAAGATAATTTATGACATTAATTACATCTTGCTTGAAACTCATAGAATGAGAGATATTGGGAAAAAAAGTTATTTTCCTTGGAAATGTAAAACATTTACAATATTGATTAATTTTAAGTGGGGTGATAAAAATCCTTCCGTCCACAGAAACCTGTTCTGCTTCCTTCTCTTCCCCCCCCCTTTTCTTTTTCACCTTCTGATTTTAATCTTTGCATTTTAATTCCATTTTTCTATTACAAACACAAAAAAATAAAGTTCCATTAGTTTTGGCCCTAACGGCCCAACCCTTCGAACCGCAGAGCCAGTTTCTTTAACGATCCCTGTGAAGGCAGTGAGGTTTGGGTGTGCTCATGCACTGGGAAATGTCCCAAAATAGATATGCTGGAATAATAGTTGGAATAATTGTTCCCTAAGAGTTATTTTGGTGTACCCCCACATGAACCTTTGTAATCCAAAATCATTAAATTTTCCCCATCTGGAGGTGGAATGAGGTAAATATGAAAAAATAATTGTTACAATTTGGAATAAATTTCCTCCACTGGAATGACTTTGGGGGGAAGAATGAGTCCATCACGGGGCTGCTGACACACCTCCAAGCGCAGACAGGGCTGGCACAAGCACTGCCCCTCAGAAGGCTGAGCTGAGAGCTGCCTGTGCTGCCTGCACTGCCTGGATGCAGGCAGCAACCAGGCCACAGGCAGCAACAGCTGGGATGCAGACAGTGGCTGCCGGGATGCACTCAGATGCCAGGATGCAGGCAGCAGTTGGGATGCGGGCAGTTGCCAGGATGCAGGCAGCAGCTGTTGGGATGCAGGCAGCAACTGGGATGCAGTCAGATGCCGGGATGCAGGCAGATGCTGGGATACAGGCAGCAGCTGCCAGGATGCAGTCAGATACTGGGATGAAGGCAGAGGCTGCTGGGATGCAGGCGGTAGCCAGGATGCAGTGAGCTACCAGGATGCAGGCAGCTGCTGGGATGCAGTCAGATGCTGGGATGCAGACAGTGGCTGCTGGGATGCAGGCAGCAACTGGGATGCAGTCAGATGCTGGGATGCATACAGCTGCTGGGATGCAGGCAGCAACCAGGCTGCAGGCAGCAGCTGCGAGGATGCAGACAGTGGCTG
>NW_009648644.1:222500-230933 GCF_000708025.1 Charadrius vociferus
TGCGGGGATGCAGGCAGATGCTGGGAGGCAGGCAGATGCTGGGATGCAGGCAGCAGCCGCCGGGTACATTGGTTGAGCTGCACCGACCTCTAGAGGCTCCGGACCCCAACTGCCTCCTTCTCCGCCCGGGCCGCGGCCGTTCTTCCGGTGCGGGCAGCCACGGACGGGGCGGAGGGGGAGAAGGGCCCGTTCCTCCCCGGGCCTTCTGCCGCCGCCGTCCCCCCTCTCTTCCCTTCGGGCAGAGGGACCGGGAACCCACCACCACGCGCATGCTGCTGCTTGGGAATTGTTTTGGACAAATTGGGAAAGCCGTGCGAATCCCCTCTGGAAGCTTGGGGATGGACATCTGCCTGCGATGCCGCGAGGGCCTGGACCCCTCTCTGGCCAATTTATTGATATTCTGCTGGAAAAAACTGGTACCATCCCTACCCGGTCCCAAACAACGTGTTGCCACACATCCCTTTTTTTTAAGTAGATCTCCCGTTTAGACTACTTGGTCGTCAGCATTTAATTGATTTCAGGACCAAATCATGAGTGCAGATGTCGACAGTGAAGCTGGACCCCTCATCCAACGCTGCACCAAGTACCAGAACAGAGCCACTAACACTGGAAGCACCCCAAAGATGCCACCAGCGATCCATCAACGAAGCAAGCTCAGCTTTAACGGAGAAGTCATTAAACTTTCGACATCAAAGGTAGGAAAAAGCCAATCTTTCCGGTGCAGATAATAAAACTGAAAGCTTGCGCTTAGGTTTTTCTCCAGTCAATGAAAAAGCAGCTGCTCGTTTCATCGAGGTGCACCTTGGCAGAGAATTTTAGCACCCCCAAAAGACTGTTGCATTATTTTTAAGCAACGCCTGCCTCAAAAGACGGAAGACGAGGCGTGCCTACCCACCGGAACGCCTCCTGTGTCCCCAGCACCCACCCGTGGTGCTTTGGGCACCATCCCTTGGCAGAGATGCTGCTCTGGGGGGTCTGCGGAGCGGCTCGCAGTGTCGGTGCTGCTCACCCCGCTGCTTTTGCGTAGAAGGGGGAGATGTGCTCTGCACCACAGCTTTTCTCGGCTTGGCTTCTGGCCCGAATCTCCAACCCCACCATGAAGGCAGGAGAAGGGAGAGCGGAGCGTTTTCCCACCTGGGAAATAATCCCACCTCCCTGAGAACACAAAGAACTACTTACAGAAAGCATTTCGCTTCGGTGTGGTTGTATTAAAGAGGCGCCTTCAGATTTAAAGGTGATCTTAATTCCTTTTCAAATGTGCCCGGAGAATCTCGATGGTCTGATCTGGGCAAACGGAGTATGTCCATACCTGGGAAGGCTGCAGCTGCCTCTATAAATGAATTGTATGTCACTCCATGCACAAAATACAATATAAATACTGTATTCAACGCACAAGATGATGGTGATTTACTAATTTAGATGGTATTTGAGTTCCTTTAAGGAACTGGATGTTAAGGTGGGTAATGTAAAAGAAAAAAACAACCCAAAAAATCAGAAAATAACCATGGAAGAAAGACCCGGGTGTGCCATGGTCACAAACAGGTACTCTGACCAGCAACCTCCAGCGTCTCCAGGGAAGAACTCGAACAGAAGATGGAGGAAACTGTTTAGATCCTTCATTTAAGGACCTAAACTGCTGATCAGACATTAAATACAGATATTTCATTAAGATAACTTTAACGGCTTACTTTATTTCTCAAGGAGGGGGAAGAGAGAGGAGGAGGAATCCCAGTGAGCGACGAAGGGAACTGTAGAAGCGAAATACCATGCGCGAGTTGCAAATCATATTTATTACCAAAAGCTCATCGTACACCAGCACGTGAACACATCCCCGCTGGAAAGAAAATGGGGAATGAGTGTTGTACCGTCTATCCGGCAGGGAGGTTGAATGCTCCGGGAAGGAGAGATGCAACCGCTCCCGTGCCAATGGCCAGCAGGAGCTCGTGGGCAACCTCATGGCATCCTTCCTTTCGGCACACGTTCGGTGGCAGAGACAGAGAGAGCTCTAGGAGAAGGGACAGAAAACTTGAAGCACATTTAGTGCGTGCTAAGCCTTCAAGGCTGACAAGACACCAAGGGAATGGCAACGCACGCAACGGGATTTCCAAATTTGCTGTCTGCACTCTGCCTGGTCCAACGCGATCCCGGTCTCATGCTCAGAGACGCCCTTCGCTTCCTCCTAACACACCACGGTTGCGGTGGCGACGTCAGAGGACTGTCACTGAGCAATGACACACATTTAAAGGCAGCAGCTTGTCAAGAGAACCCAAAAGTTCCCTTTCCTGCCCCAAACCGAGGAGCCACTGAGCCCTTGAGCTCAATAACCTGCCCTGAATTCACAGAATTCACAGAATTCATAGAATTGTTAGGGTTGGAAGGGACCTCTGGAGATCATCTAGTCCAACCCTCAAGGAGGAGGACTAGGGCTCCTCTCCTCCCCCTGAGGAGAGGAGCGCATCGCTGGATCCAAGCGGTGCTTTGGGCGTTCCTGCTCCAGTGAACACTGAGAAAATAGAGAGAAACAGTGGTTTCAAAGTCATCGTGAGTTTGGTTTGGGCAGACCTGTTGCGGCGCACAGGCTGGGCGTCAGAGCCCGGGGCGCTGGGAACCTTCAGAGCTCTTCAGGTAAGACGGGAACGGAATCATTCCGATTTTCTTGTTCTGGCACCCGCTTCTATCTGAAAAAGCACGTTCAGAATTATACATAACTGCAGCTTGTATCATTCATCAAATTGATCCGTGAGAGTATAAAGCTAAACTACACTAAAAGTACTAAAACAGCAGCCAAAATTATTAATAATCTACTTTTTTAAGGGTGTGAGGGAATGCTGAAGATTGTTAATGATGAATTCTGATTGAGCAGGACTGTGGTGAGGGCCGGTACCAGCGAGTGTGCCCGAAAAGCCTCTTCCCGTTCTCCCTCCTGCAGGGCAGAATATGTAACATCACTACTTTTTCATGCCCAGAGGTAAATGTCTCAAAGCCATTTTTTTTCTAGAGTTATTTATCTCTCTCTCCGGGAAAAAAGATGAAAAAAAAAAAGTTGTTTAATGATGTTTTACAACTGAAGCAGTAGCAAATGATAAATCTCCCGTTCCTTCCCCCGAACTCAGTGGCAGGTCCCAGGCAGCCCCTCAAGCCCAAATCCCTGCAGTGGCTCCTGCCCCCTCCCCCCGCCACGAAATTCCACATTATTTTCTCAGAAGTGGAATGGCCTTAGCTGGGAGCCTAAGGAATAGCCCTGCGCAGCGCAGGGAATGAGGGTTGGCACATACGGAGGGGCAGGAGGTGTCAAGATGTGGAATCCCATATCTTAAATAACCTGTAACCACCAGCATCCCCAGCACCAGTTCACCAGTTCAGCCTGTTCGGAAGGGAAGAGCAGTAGTCACCCAGGAGAGGGGCACCACATCCACCAGGGTTTGGAGCCAGCGATGTCCTTCCCTCTCCGTGATCTTGCTGATTTCCAGAGAGAAAAATACCATTAAAAGCACAAATTCACTCCAAACCATTTTAAGTTGCTCCAAGCCCTCACTACAGTGCATTAACAGCCATCTTTTCAGTACCGAAATACCGTCAGACTGCCAAGAGGTGACGGAACGGCCCCCATCAGAACCCCAATTTGGACAGAAAGGCGATGAAAGCATTAGTGGAAATTCTTTTGTCCAATTTGAGTCCAAACTTTGGAAACTTCTTGGGTTTTAACACAAAGCTGTCTCGTTTTGACAGAGAACATCTTTCCAGTAAAAAAAAAGAGAAGCATTTTCTTACCCCAAGGCTTTTTGGCTACCTTCAGTGGTTAATCACTAAAAAAAGTGAGAAGAGATATAATTAAGAAATAAAACAACAGCCTGGACACGCAGTGCCGGGCCAGGACAGACCCCCCCCTGGGCCCCGAGGGCATCCAACCTGGCCTTTCACCTTCACAAAATTAAAGAAATAACAACAATTTGTTGGGACAATAGCTTCATTCCAATTTCAGAGAAGCCTGTTAGTAACAGGCTCCATTCCTTTCTTGAGGAGTGAGTTTGATCGCTCCCCAGTCTGTGACCGGGCTGGAAAAGACCAGACGCATTATTCTCTTTTATTCTGCCCAGTTATAAACAGAAGGAAGCTACTTCAGAAACATGACAATTTCTCTCAATTCCCAGCCCGCACCCATCCCAGGAAATCCCGCAGTGAGATCACCTGTCTCTCCGTTCTCCCACTTGGGACCAATATTGTGCGGACAGAAGAGAGCTGCGGGAGACGACGGCAAAGCTCCCCCACTGCGGGCGGCAGAGCAGTGCGGTACCATACCGGTGGTGGAGAAGCAGACGTTATTCCAACCTTGGACCTACTCTGACCTGCCAGGCAATTTAGTCTTTAAGTCTCCGGGGAAGACTGCTCAGGTTTTTTTGTTATTTCTGAGTTTTCTGACTGACTGTGCAAGACCCAACTCACTCGCCAGAAGCCTCTGCAGTGCCATAGCGCATCCTGACGTCCCCACTGCTCTGCCTGGGTAGGGAGGAACAAGCCCAAGTGCTGCATTCTGCGCTGAAGACGCTTTCTTTACAGTCCCACTTTGGCCTCAAAGCAGAAGTCTGTAAAGTCATGCTGGCTACTTCTTTTTAGCAGTCTTCTTTTGCAGAGGAAACAGGCAATGGGACTTCACCTCAGCTGAAAAAAAATCCACAACAGCTCCCGAGTTCAGACAGATTTCCTAAGGCAGCGCTCTGGGCAAAGACAGTCCTCGCCGAGAGCCGCCTGGGTCTGGCCAAGGGAACACTGAAATACGAGCAAGGACGTTCTCCACGACACAACAAGTTTTCAACTGCTTGGAATATAATCATTTATTTATCTTTACAGTGATGACGGAAGAATGTACAGGTGTTCTCACCCATAGGTATAAAAATCTGTTTATATACAGAGTCACAATAATCTTTAATTGGGAAATCATTCTGTTCTCCTGAGCCATCCTTACCAAAAACCACAGGAAAAACAAATATTTAGTACAGGCAATATAATTCCAGTAGGTTTGCAACCTGGCATCATAAGCTCAGCTTTAGATTAAGGGTAATGTTCGATACTTAAAAAAGGACTTTAAGTCATAGGACACAAAATAAAGTTGCTTTTCAAATAAGATATATACATCAAAAAATAGGAGTCTAAAAAAGGCATTGGTTTTAATGCTATTAGAAAGCTATATAAATGTGCATGGGTCCGTTTCTTCTTATAACGAAAGACCGAAGGAGAAAGTGCCTCTGTCTTTTAGGAAGTTCCTCCTGGGATAAGTCAGTTAAAAGTACCTGGAAAAGAGAAAGAAAGAAAGAACCCCTTTTGGAAGAGTACAGGCTGATGGTTGCAGCAATTAGAACGCCTTTGCGGGAGCAGTTATAGCTGCGCTTCAGTTCCACATGAAGAGAACACCATAAATAGTTCATAAGCGGGTAACAAAAAATTAATACAATGTAAGTAGCTGCTCAGTTGTTAAGAGTCCCACAGATGCCCCGTTACTTTGTCGTTAAACACAACCCATGTACATAACATGCTTTTAACATCCAGCCTCTTCCAGCACATTACCCCGGCTTCTGCCTCAAATCGCTTGCTGAATCCTTGTTCTTTAAATACAGCGTAATGGCTACACGAAAAGTTTCTTAATATAAAAAGATCATACTGGAACATTAGTCTGTATAAAGGAAAAAAAAACACCTCGCGTCCTTCAAGCTATTTTACATTAACTAATCCGCTTACTCAAAAATCTTGTTCGAGTCTATAATTAAAACCACTAGGGCAAAAAAAGCCATTTTATAGAATATAGCCAACCTGTGTACATTTACATGTACATGCAAATAGGTAACGAGCTCACAGGTTGATGAAACTGCAGGTCTACTCATCCAACTGAGTTCTGCAGAGAACCACAGTACCCGTGCAAAACCAACCGCTTCTACAAATAGATTTATGACTCCATTACAAAAGAATTATTTGCTGCAAATTAAAAAAATGCAAAATGACAATTTGCTTCTAAAATGGCAAAGGTTGGAAATCTCGCATCTTAAAACAACATTCTTTCTCGACTTCCTTAAAATTTATCCATAATTAGACTTTTATAGGAGAAATACTCGGGGATTAAGAGTTTAATAGTAAATAGCTGTAATTTCAAGTAATTAAAAGATTCCAGTAGCCTGGAAAACATCAAGATGACTGGCCTGTTAAGCAGCCAGTAAACAACACTGGCAAAGAGCTCTTGTCCACAACTTAAAGATCAAATTTCCCTTTATGTTGCACTGACGCTACAGGTAATAAAAACGACTGTGCCTTAGAAACATGACTATCCAGGGGCTGGTGGGTACATTATAAATACATTCTGTTTCTAATTATAAGAATTTACTCAAGCAACACATCTGTTGTATCTGAAGCGGTAACCTAGCGCGCAGTCCAGATAGCGAGGGCAAAAATAACATCTGGCTGTTGGGTGCACCAAGTTTATATTCTTCATATGGGGCGGGGGGGGAGCAAAATGCCACTGAATTACCGCTCTACACTCTGGGTTGAATTCCAGTTGGAACGTTCAGCAGCCGTGTTAAAGCAGGACACAGCTTGGAAACTTCCATCCCACGTCTACAAGTTACCCGAGTATAGTATTCGTAGTTGTGTAAAAGTTAACTCTTTATACCTGTCAAATGGGAAATATATATATATTCTTTCCCCCGGGGCCACTCAATTTTTATTTTTATTTTTTGTTCTGGAGTGAATTCCTTCAAAATTACACAACCATCTCCAGACAGAATTCCTGGTTCTTAAAACTTCAGCTAACTCCTTAAGAAAAGGTCAGACCTCAAAGCTGTGCACTTTCATATATGAGCACTACGAGTACAATGGGAACTAGAGAATGAACTACTGCTCTTCTGCAGATGATTTTAAAAAAATATAATATTTTTTTAAGAAAGCGTTTGGCAAATCCACAGATCTGTACTGAAAACAGGTAGAAAATACAAGACGATGCCTTGGAAAATTAATTTGTAAAGGTATTATCCATTTAAAAATAAATAGAAAAGTTTCAGGAACTTGTTAGGTAATTTTACTAAATTAAATTTTGAAGAACAGAAAAAGGCCAGTTGCTTTGATTGCTTTAACCCCAGTTTCACATCAAGTATTAAGTGCCAGAAAATATACCTGCAATGGTTTCCAGAGACTGGGTCTTTGCTGTAAAGGATGAAAAACAGTGTTTTTTCCTCCCTGGTGATGGGTGTAGCACTTAGTGTGAGGATGTTCGTGTCTATATATGCAAAATCACCCTATTTTTGTGCTGCTATAGGGCATGTCAGGTACCATAGGTGCAGGAAGAAAGCAGGAGCGCACATGTGTGATACGCTACTGTCCATCGAATGACTGCTGAGTGACTGTCCGCAGCTGAGAGAGGTACATCTCAGAGTGTGCCTCCGGGAGATCCAACTCACCTGATTTCTTTTTATGCTTCATCTCCATTATCCATTTCTACATCTATATCTTTTGTTGTATCAGCCGCTCGTGACAAAATGTCTGCCATTAGTGCTTCCTCCAGTTTTTTACGCACTTGTTGCACCCGCTCTTCTTGTTTTCTGAAGGGAGAGAAGAGAAGAAGGGGCAGAAACGTGAAACCTTCAAGTACACAAGTACGCTGGGAGCATAATACTTGCATAAGCAATGACTCAGGACTGGTTTCTCAACTCTCCATTTAACTTAGAACAGAATACTACAGAATAGTTCCAGTTGGAAGGGACCTACGAGGATCATCTAGTCTGACCCCTCCAGGGCGGACCAAAAGTTAAAGCATGTTGTTAAGGGCACCGTCCAACTGCCTCTTAAACACTGCCAGGCTTGGGGCATCTACCACCAGCGCTGTCAAGGAGGTCTGAGGCAATCTCCCTCTTTCCCAGCATAAGGGTGTTTGCACCAGGAGCACCTTTACAGGCCAGTGGGGCAATGAGTAGGTTTTTAAGCGCTCAAAGAACCAACTCGAAGTCCTACGCGATGCATGTGCAGGGGAAGAATCTCAAGGAGCTTCACTGTTTCCATTTCATTGCTCCTACCTATCTAGGCAGTCTGATCTACTAGTCAGTGACACATTTAAGATGGCAGCAACTTCTGCTGAAACAAAGATTTGTTTCCCTGGGGAAAGTTAATTCCAAAATATTACCTTGATATCAATACAAATTTAAAATATTTTGATTCAATGCTTAGTTTGGAAAGTAATATTTAACTTTCAAATGTTACCAGAAAACAAAAGTCCTCTTTTGAGGTTTTCCCAAGAGAACACAAATTTTGCATCAGACCCAGGTTGGGGTTTTTTTGTTTGTTTGGTTTTTGTTTTACATGAAAATCCACTTGTTCCATCAAGCTACGTTTTCCAAAAAAAAGCAAATCTTTAAATAAAATATGTGCTTAAAAATGGCCAGAACTCATCAGAAGCAG
>NW_009648644.1:231222-263460 GCF_000708025.1 Charadrius vociferus
AACCGAAAAAAAACTTTAAAAAAAAAAAAAAAAAAAAAAAAAATCAGTACTAAAAAGTTGTCCCCATCTCACCGTTGGAATACACTGTGAACTGGCCAAAGACTGATAGTTGAAGTATGTTTTATTTTTCCCCTTCTTGGCTTTAGAGTTTTGACTTTAAAACAGTAGGATCATTCCACAATCCACAGCTTACACACTCCATCACAACAGGCTTCCGACTCCAGTCAATAGCCAGTTACACCAGCAGATCCCTTCCCTAGATTCCTGGTGGTTCCTCAGTACTGAAAAGCTTGATTTATCATGATAAATACGAACAATTAATGACAGCATTTTTTAAAAAGTGCCTGAATGACCAAATTAGAGAGAAGAAAGATGCTCTTTATAAAGCTCCCCTTCAGAATGCAAAGAAAATTCCAATGAACTAAAACACAGTAAGGGCACTCCTCTACTCTGACAAAGAATGGATCAAGAATGAAATGTAAATGTTCCTTGAACAAGGTTCTGGTCACTGGCCGTTTAAGTATGTCCTGGAAAAGCCCTGAAATATCCAGTGAAGATCTGGGAAATCATCAATCCTCCCTTCGTCAAAAAAAATCATGGGGCACTTAGATGACCTTGCCCACTCATTAATCAGAATTAAGCCACGAACAGCTGAGCTGTGAGAGAAAGGAGGCCCATTCCAGGCTGTGAATATTTCATAACATCAGTGTGTACCACAGAATGCACTCACCAGAAAGCACACAAGAAGTTAATCTGGAACATCATTTCTTTCTTGGTGCTACAAGGTCCCTCCCTGCTTTGCTCTTCAGTGAGTCTGTTGACCAGACATGGAATCTAACATAAGCCCAGTAAGTATCTTATATATCAACTTTGAGGAGTTGGGCACAAAACAAGCCTAAGCTTTTACCACCTCATTAGGCTGCTTTATTTGAGATCTTCGTTTCAATGTGCTAACTATGCTGATGAACTTTTGAAAAAATATGTTGCAGCATAAGCTCAGCCTGTCCCAAATTTCAGAATTGTTATCCCAATTTGTAACAAGCCCCCTCCTGCCATCTCTGACACATGGCTGTAGTGTTTATGTCTCACAACACACAGACGTGACAGCCAGTTTTCCGTATCTTGGACTAACTTCTGTTATTAAGGGCCCAGGTTCCCTATTTACAGTGTGCATGCCCTTCTCCAGAGGTTACTCCCAGGTCTTGCTTCCCAAACCCATGTGAAGACACAGCTTTCCCCAGTTATCTCATTTCCAAATTTGCAGCCAGCTAGTTGATCTCTCCAGGCCACAACCAAAAAATGATTCCCAGTCCTGAAGAATCTGGTCTTCTAGCAAACAGTTTTTAAGTATTAAAAACATAGCTTTTCTTTTTTTTTATACAAGTAATATGACTTTTAAAGCACGTGAACTACCAAGAGCAAATGTTTAAGAATCAACAGAAAGAAGAAAGAAAGAAAGAAACAGAAAGAAGTAAGAAAACACTACTAATAAAAAGTGCTCATCTTTAACACTAAGTAAAACTCTAGGACTTAAGAGTATCTCCATTCAATTTGATTAATTTGATTTCTCATGCTAGTTTATCACAGCAGTATTAAGTAAAACTACTTTAGCCCATTAAGTCAACAGGGTTAGCAGTGCTGCCAGGGAAGGCAAGCGTGCTGTCTGCAAGTGCCCACTCTTCTTCTGACCTTATTTTCAGTGGAGAACTGCTTTATACAACAGGATTGTGTACCGCTCCGCACTCAATGATTTCCTTAGTGCTTAACATCATTTTACTTGTCCTCACTACTTGCACTCTTCTCAGCCCGCACAACTAAGTGATGTGTGCATGCTTTAAAGACATGCGTGATTCCACGCTACCATATGCAATCAAAATATGATACCGTGCCACCTTCCCCTTTGATTCTCCACCTATTTTTCTGTATGGCTAAATCTATTGAGGCTCCATTTGATGTAGTTCCTAATGGGCTGGCACGGCAATATCTACTCTGTCATCAGAATAAAAAATTGTGTATAGCCCTAGTAACAGCATTTAGCTGCAGCAGAAACCCAAAGGTATCTTTACATTTAGGATGGGTGTCAGATTAAATGGAAAAAATCCACAGAACCAACTTGTCCTTGTCTGAACACCAATACCACCTCCCTATGTGTCAGGAGGGAGGTAATACCCCTTTTCCCCTGCTCTTCCAGTACATTCAAATACAGTATTTTTTGGAGACATTTTAATTGAGAACCATCCCCATAAATGCTTAGAGGAACGTTTACTCTGTTTTTATAAAAAACATATTCTAGAGCTTCCCAGCAGCAGGGATTCCAGAAGTCTTCCACTAACCAGATCTGAGATGCGCTGCTGACAGGAGAATTAATTAGTGGTATGTTGACTGTATTTGCTGTATTATATTAAACTCAGGTTTAGGGGCATCTTCTAATTCCGCCCACCCATACATACACCTCTCCAACACACCACTTCCAATAGATCTTTCCCACCTCCTCCTCCCATCTCAGCAGAAATGAACCACTGTCGAGACACCGTACTCTAAATGGCAACTACAGAAACTCTCACACGTTTAGTTACTGTGCTTTCCTGACATACTGCATGTTAAACTCCTCTTTAGATCTAGGATCAGAAAGTTTCTCTCGTAGCCAATATTGATAAGGATTATTTAGGGTTTTGCCTCCCTGCAACACACATCACTTTACCTTACAATTTTCTTATTCCTGAGGAGAGCTCAGACTGCGGAAACATTCTCGATCTCTCATTTTCTTCCTTTGGCACATTATAGTTCTTGTGGCTTTGGCTGTCATACTGAAAGTGAGATTTGTATAGCGCGTTGAGGAATATTGTGAAGGACTAAGCTACAGCTGACTAGCTTGGATACATAGCTGTTCATACAGCTGAAGATTCAGGCATTCTTAAACCCATGCCAAACAAACTCAGAGAGCATTAAACTTGCATTACTCTCCGTTCCTGTGTCATGGTAAATGCAGCTTAGTTTTTGGACAGATTAGCAGGTACTTTTTCTTCCCCATTACTGTGCAGAGCATGACACAGCCAGACTTACCGCAGTAAGTGTTACACTTTGGCAAATTTAACAGGTTATGGCTCCCCATAAAAAAAAGCAGAAGTCCCATTGCCGTGCTATTTAAAAAGGGTAATTGTCAAGATAACAGAGAAATCTCAGGAAAGAAACCTACTGGGTGATGGTAAGTGCTCAGCAAATAACCTAGACTGAGCAAGAGAAAGGGCTGTTGAAAACTGAAAGGTGGGATTCTCAGAAACGACTTACATGCTTTAGGAAAAGAAATCCCCTGAAAACTATCAGCTTTAGAAAATCCCACCGAAGAGAGAGACGTTTGAAAAGACTGACAGACTGGACTATGAAGCAGAACAGAGCTGTGAGTCAAAAATGAATTTTATAATATATTGCAAAACTTCATCCCCCTAAGCCCAACTGGAAAAAACAATCCACCTATTTGTTATTTTCAGAAGATACCATTCCCCAGTTCATCCCCAAAGAGGGAAATCATTTAAAGCAGTTATCTGGCAGAGACACAAAGGTTGTCAGTCTTGGCCCTTCATGGAAATGGAGGCAACTCAGCAGTGCAGGTGCAAAGAATATAACTAGATGTTGGTCAGGAAAGAAGCTACAAACAGAAGCTGAAAAGCAGCAGTCTCCAGATAAACGATCCCACAGACGCAGTCCAGGAGAAGACAGTAAATAGGGAATTCTAAAAGCCTGCCTCAGGAGGCTAAGATTTGGATGTAAAGACCACTGGGAACCACATCATGCTCATTTTACATACTTACCTTTCACAGGACCAGCATTAAGAGGCCCAGAACTATTCAGAAGGTGTGTCCCATAACTGAGAAAAAAAATAGGTGCCTGACCCCAGTGATAAGGAAGCACGGTTGTTTCTTAACCTTGCATTTATAGGATGTTACTTAACGTTTTTCCAGTAAATATGCTGAACCAAAAGAGGAAATTTTGCATTTTACTCTGATTATGAAAGAGATTTACCATCATTACACAACCAGGAATACTTCAAGTTAAACATGAGTCAAGCTGACAGCCATTTTGTTAGATGTAAACAACTGCTACGATCTCCCTGAAGATTTCATAGTACAAAAGAATATATGCTGGTACCTGACCAGTTACCCCCAATGGCAAACTTTTGCTTACCATTATGTAAGTTCAGAAAGCAATTGTACTGCTGTCCTTAGCGATAACAGGTGCCGTATTCTGATACTGCTTCTTCATGCAATGTGTTTTCTGCACGGTCTTAAAATGAAAGCCAGCTTTGCACAAACAGTATGAAAGGGTAATGTTCAAAAAATATTTAAACCTTTTGTAGTGAGCCGCCTACAAAGTCATAAACCAGAAGAGACACCGAACTGGCAGTCTATTCATAGAGGTAGAGCTACTCCAGTTCAGAACCTGTGTCCTGCCTGAGTTGTCAGTGCTGTCTGACAACAAATTCAGAATCCGCTTTGTAAAAACAACTGAATGACTGGTAAGACAAAGAAGTAATTTTGTTTCCAATAAATAAACGTTGTCAAACACGCTAAGAAAGTATCTCATCCTGCCCTGGAACTTTCTGTAACAAAGCCAGAAGAGTTAACCTTCTGAAAGCATTTCAAGTTGATGTTTAAGAAAATAAAGCAAAGTAAATCCCTAAGGTGAAGGACTGTGAATCAGATGACTGTACACCTTAATGCTAGTTCTGCAGGAGCGTCAGTGAGCCACCTAAAGCTTAGAAAAGAATGTGACAGCAGTGGAGTTTGGTGCCGAGTGAATTCTACTCAGTGGCAAGATCCCAGTTTGGTCCTCAGACTCCCTACGCAAACTAGCATTTAACCAAAAATGTGATACTAAATGCAATGTTCATCCCACGTGTTGACTCACGCTAAGCAAGACTAAAAAAAAGCAGATGACAGGATTGCGTCCCGTGTCTTGCCACACTCTAGCAATTAGCCAATGCAACAAGAAATCTCTCTTCACTCAGTCCTAACCTTGAAATTGAGTGCTGAAGCCCCTGCTTTTAGTACCCAAAAAACAATGAGTCTTTCTTTGAAAAGAAAATTAACAGTGCAGTGATTAAAAAAAAAAAAAAAAATCTTTGCCCATATGTGAATAGATCTATCTGTGCTCCTCATATCGTATCCAAATCTCCCCCTTTAAGAGAGGGTATTAGCACAAAGCTATATGCTATAGGGGAATATTTTTATTCTCCTTTGTTGAAACTACTTACTTTTTAACTGAGATCAACAAATTAACTTGACCAAACCAGAAATGGGCAGGAAGAAAGCCAATATTGATCATGACTATAGCTTAGCTTTTAGGGCACTCTCTTGGGAAAGAAAATGCGGATTATGACTCATACCTTAGTGAATATTTTATATTACTATTTTGACCACAAAGAAAAACCTCAAGTTTTCATTTTTTCAAGTTACTGAACTGATCAACAGGTACAAGAAAAATGTTCATGCTTCTCTTCCCTTATCTCCAGGACTGCACTGAGCCAGGCAGGAATCTAATTGAACTTGCTTTTCTTTTTTTTTGAAGGCTTTATAAAACTTACCTAATGTCATCATCCGTGACTATGAAAGCTTTGCAGAGGGGCTGAGATGTATTAAGCCAGACGGCTGGGTTCTTCTCAACAGCTGCAGAGAGCTGCCCCGTGATAGGTGCGGAACTGGTGTGCAAAGCACTAGCAACAGCTGATAACAGGGTATCGTCATTGTTACCCGGGCCAACTCCTGAAACAGAGAGAACTCAACAGTTACCATTTGCATTTCATATGCAGCTTCCATCAGCAGAGCTCTTCTCAGTTTGTAAGGCTATGTACACTCATGATACAACTGCCACTGGATACGTGGTTGTGTCAGCTCAACAGTTAAATGCAAGTTCTTAAAAATGGCTTTGTAATAGCACAGTTCTCATTTAAGTGTAAGTTAGTATTTCAAAAGGCATCTCATTTCTAAAACTGGCTAGGTTTTTTGCTTACACTAGCAATTACAATATCATCAATTTCTTAATGAAGATGATCACAGCATGAATTTACCAGTCACATATTGAAATGGTTTCTTTGCAGCTTCGCAGTATTAATCCATACCAGCACGGTCTTTGCTTTAATGCTACAAAGTATTAAATTAATTCTGGAAAATAAACACTGGAGATTTTTACAACACTCAAATTCCCAAGAAAATCTCCCAAGCTGTGAAAAAAAGTTATTTATTTTGAACTATGACTTCAACATATTTTAGATCAACTTTCACCAATAAGAGTGCAGTTCTGAAGTGTGGTTTATATTAACTACATAAATGAACTAAAACACAGTTTCGAGATTGAGGAATTTTGTCAGCAAGAACATTTACAATTTGAAGTTTACTTAATCTGACTGTAAACTGAAAACTTAAGAGCATCAAAACCCCTGCCCTTTGTAAGCACAAGCAAACTTGGATCTGAAGCAACTGCAGTAAGCGAGCACAATACCTTGAAGACCTTTAGGTAGCTCCATGGATTTTATGATTTGTTCACTGACATCCGATGCGCTGAGGCCTTGTAGCCTCTTCTCCCAGAAAAGCTGAAAAAGAGAAAACAAGATTGCTCATTAGAAACAATTTAAAAAAAACCCCAACCTAAATCAGCTCATGGAAATAAACAGCATTCCTGATCACAACAGCATCAGAACCATGAAAGACAGACAGTGCCTAGCAGCTTACAAAACAACCTAAGAGGCCCATAAGCTACCAAAAAGGTAATTTCCTATCTGCTGATGGAGCTTTAGTCATCGGGAACACGCTCCTATGGAATTACACAGTGTGTGTGGAGACACTGGAGACAGCTCTGCACGTGGGAGCAGGACAGCTCCACCAACACCAGTGCTAACCAGCAGCTACGCCACGTTAGACCCATGCTGGCTTCATCACCCGGCCCTTTCCGACGCTGTATAGATCTCTTGACTTATCTGGAGATTGAATCAAATCTTTCCCCTTTTAGGAAGATACATGAGCTAAATTCACATTCATTTTACTTTCTATTCCCTGGTTTATTAGCTGGGAACATGTTTCCATTTCTCACAGAAACCCGTTTCTTGACCTACGAGATTTTGCTTAACGGCACAGATTTCCCTACTCACTCCAATCTTACTGGTCTGAAGATTCATCCTGAAGTTTTGGGCTGGAGATTAGCCACACCTATTCTTTAAAATGGGCCTTTTCTATTTAGCAAGGTAGTGATGAAAGCTAGTTAAAAAGCTGATTTCTATTCCACGGGAAGCTACATTTAATCAATAATCTTAATAAGGAGGTAAGCAAGAAGGTACCTATGCACTTTCCTGTGAAAAGAGCATTCAGAAATAGCTTGATTTTTCTGCAGGATATGAGGGAGGGGGAAAAAGAAAACCCAACTATTTATTTTCATGCCTCCAAAACCTGAGACAAAAAACTAGACATGCAGTTATTTTCATTCCTTCTCTGTTGCAGCTGGGTACCCAAAGGCCTCAACTGAAGACAGGGCTTTCAAATGTCACATTCTGCTCTAAAACTGGAAGTTAAACGAGAGCATCCTCTTTCATCGTCTGTGGAGCCTATATAACTAGTCACAGGTCATCATAACTGAAGCAGAAACAATGAGAGCATCCTCTTTCATTGTCTGTGGAGCCTATATTGCTAGTCACAGGTCATCATAACTGAAGCATTGTACATCTGAGATTCTAATTCAGAAAAAAAATATTTTTTTTCAGTTACAGAGGTAGTAATGGCAAAGAGAAAAGAAACAAAGAACATCTACCTTAGCATTAAGGGTATACTACTGCCTGAAAATAAAACACGCAGTTACACTAAGAAAAACGCAATATTCTCCACAACATGTCCGTGCAGCTTTATAAATCAGTAGGTTGAATGACACTTGTGTTACCTGAGAGATCACTATGCCATTTTATTGAGATCTACTTATTTAAGCACTCTTCGCTGGACCATAGGACACATTTGTAACCGAGTTTAGATCTAAGTGGCTTAGAAAACCCACACAGGATCACCTAAGCAAGCTCTTCAGGTTTTTTTGTAAACTCTGACTACATTTCACACATTCTTGACATCTCTGATTTGACAGCCTTTTGAAAATACCTGTTGCCACTTGTGTCTCATTTTACTACAGCCACTTAAACTTCAAATACTTCCTGTAAACCCACTCCTCGCTCTTAACTAGTATTCCTTTTCAACATCCCAAACCAGGTTTGAGCTACATTGTTAGCTGAATATAAAGACACCTCTTTTATCTTGTTAAATGTTAAATATTTAGTACCTCCAGTCATTCACTCCTGCTGCTTACCACTATTGCTAAGCCCCCACCCCAAGAAAGCACTCTAGGTGTCTTGCGGGAGTCCTTATGGCTCTGTGGATGAAGTGACAGTGCCTGAAAGCTGTCTAGAACCCTAAAGAAATCCTTTGTTACAAAGGCAAAACCAGCAACTCACTAGGCAAATTCTAAAAGGAATATTAAAATTCAAATAAATGAAGTCAAAGTAAAATCCTATCAAGTCAGTATTTCATCACGGGGTCAGCTTCCCATCTTGATGAAGTCTCTACAAAGCTCATTCATGTTTTCCACTGTTAAAGAATTCACCCTTCATTCCCCTTTCCCTCTCCATTTCATTGACTGTTAGAGATAACCAAAAGACCCACCAACTCCCAAAATCTAAACTATAGTTTTATATGCTACAGCTAAACACAAGAACCGCCTCCGTTTATTCAGGATAAAATTAATTGGTGTGCAGCAGCAACTACACCACCAAATACAATCAAATATTACTGGGGTTTGATTCGTCAGTTCCCTACTCAAATCAACCCAGTACACATCACAGAGAGAATGAGGAATCAGGAGAATGGTTTGGTTATAGAGGGTGTGTAGGGATGCAAATGCCTTTGTGGGAGACAGAGGTGCTTGAAGAAGGACAACAAACACATATGAAAGCTCAGAAGGTTTGGAAAACGTAGTGCAATATTGACTGGGTGGAGCTTCCAACACCAGTACTCGCTCAGCTCTTTCAGCACGGGTTGCGAATGCAGGGAAAAGTCCATACAGCTATCAACACCTCAGACGACCCTGAGGTCAATGTAAGGTAGAAAAAAGCACTTGGCCCCTAGACACACCTGTTAAAACAAAGCTGAAGTAAAGCATGTTCCTAGCACAAAGCTTCCAGCACCAGCTTGCTGCGTCGTTATGTATCATTATTTCCAAACAACAACTGTACTCCAAATTTTCATCTCCCCAGATCACCACTGGGACTGCACAAGTCTTTCTTCCTAATATTTTGCTCAGAAATGAATCACATTCCTAGAATTTTATGATGAAATTTGTTCCCCACCCCTTTAGGGGTTCTTACGAGTCCCCTCTCAACCCCTGTATCTTCTCCTGGATCTTACTGAAGATTGACAGGCTAGGAGATTTGGGGGGGTTCAGCCTGGAGAAGAGAAGGCTCCGGGGAGACCTGAGAGCCCCTTCCAGTGCCTAAAGGGGCTCCAGGAAAGCTGGGGAGGACTTTTTTACAAGGGCATGGAGTGATAGGACAAGGGGGAACGGCTTCAAACTGGAAGAAGGGAGATTTAGATGAGATATTAGGAAGAATTTTTTCCCTGTGAGGGTGGTGAGCCCCTGGGGCAGGTTGCCCCGAGAAGCTGTGGCTGCCCCATCCCTGGAGGTGTTGAAGGCCAGGTTGGACGGGGCTTGGAGCAACCTGGGCTGGTGGGAGGTGTCCCTGCCCAGGGCAGGGGGTTTGGAACTAGATGATCTTCAAGGTGCCTTCCAACCCAAACCATTCTATGATTCTGAGCTGGACCAGACCTGGACAAGTATTTCCTTATCAGCTGCACCAGGAATAGCTATTTTGGGACAGAGAGAAGCTGCTAATACAAATTCAGAAAAAGCTTTTCTGTCACTCCAGTTACATGATGAAGATGCAACCATTCCACAGCAACCCAAGTATGCATTCTAGTAATTGAAAAAGATCATGCAAGTCTTGATGTGCAGAATACCTGCCTTTGAGGTTACAGCCCTAAAAATAGCTTACATTATTTAACTTGCAACTGCCTCATCATTAGTGAGACAGGGAACAGAAAAAGAGAAAATAAAAATTCAGGTTCACAGGCTTTGTGCCCCACAGGCACCAAAATTAGGAGCAATTCATAAATTCATAAAAATTCCATCTCCAAGTTAGGCATCAGCACCCACAGGTAGACAACAGCCTAGACAGACTGCCCCTGTGGCATTCGTCCCCTGCCCAAAGCCATCAGGACTCCATAAAAGAAGCGACAGCCCCTCACGCAGAGCAAGTGTCTGCAGATAGAGCCGCTCCAATTCCACAAATGACTGCCAGCGACTAGAGGCCACCGTCTGCATAATACCCTGACATCCATCGCCTCACAATTCGGGGTTTCCTTGGAAAATGGAGTGAGGTCTCCAGACTCTAGGCTTTTCTCAGCTTGAGTTCCCTGGAGAGTACCATGAAGCGCAGGACAGGCTGATAGGGTCCAATCTTCCTTCCTCCTGCTGAGAATGCACTGGTACGGCCAGAAAAGCGAGATTCATGCCTCCGGGAAAGAAGCATTAGCAAACATGAGACCCTGTTATTCAGTAATGAGAATCCTGATGGCACCAGAGTAGGAAGGAACGAGAGAAGAACCGGATTTCAAGATTCATCCTTGCTATGATGTGGTATTTCATTACTAATGCAAAATGAATAACCATTCTGACAATTCATCAACCAGTTACGGGTATTCTTCCTGTGGGAGGATGAAAAATGGCTCTATTTCAGTTTTGTTTGAAGTACTGGTTAGGGAACACACGCTGAAAAGAGCCTAAAACCCAGGTCCTCCATTTACCGATGTTTGAGCACTCTAGATTCAGAAAGACCCAGCAGCCAAGTGCTCCATTAATTTTAGGAAATTAATCAATACGCATTATGCCAGAAGTGACCTCTTACGCAATAAGCTCCTGCAGAGCAAGAAACGTATCCCGTATCGCTCCGACTTACTATCCTAAGGGCAGCGCCAGAAGCGACCTCTTACGCAATAACCTCCTGCCGAGCTCCGACTTACTATCCTAAGGGCAGCCCTGCTTTTTCCTGTGGCAGAGGAGGCAGCATCGGAATGCAATGCCAAGGTCCCCAGGGCGGAGCAGAATTGTCACTTCCTCGTTGTTCTGAAACTCCGTAACGGCCGAGCTGTACCACAGCTGTGCTTCTGAAGTCCTTTGTTTGGAGAATTAGAAAATATTGCTTTCTCCATAATTGTTTCTTGTCCAAGAAAAGCTATTTGTGACTAATGGTGAATTATAATCTAATCCATAATCTCTGTAAAAACACAATCTCCTAAGTAACTATTATTTCTCATTCAGACAACAAAGAAATGATAGATTAGCCCCTCTATTGCAAGAGCCACCAAATACAAACATATTATGAGCTGCTCCTTTTCCTTAGATAAATAAAAGTCTATTTGCAGTTGCTCAAGCAATGGACGCCTACAGGAAATTTTTGCTGGAAAGGAATCCATTCCAATTCTGTTATTTTTAAAAGAAAAGCACCTATGTTCTTAACATTCAAACATTCTTGGAGGGTGACTGGTTTGTACATAAAACAATCAATCAAGAACCTCAATTTCATCTGCCATTTACTATTTACAGAGTATGAAAATATTGCAGATGTCAACAGAATGATGGACTTGACTGAACACACAGAAGAAAGGACAACGATTCTGGTGTTGGTGAGTTCAGGGGTTTGTTTACTGAGGTGGTTTCTTCTATTTCGACAGCTACAGATACGTGCTCTTAACTTGCAGCAGTAGTCAGAAAAAGCTGCCAATCTAATTCAGAAGGATGATGGGCACAGCGAGTTTAACAGCAGTCACCACTTCAAGTGGCTGCCTTGGCATCTTCCCAGCCCTCTGGAACCACATTTATTTCCACGCTGCTTGCAGGTGCATTACAACCTGCTATGCGAGCTGATTAAAAGTTAGTCATGTCTACATGAAATGCAGTCAACATATCAATACTGTCCTGCAGACACAGAGAGCCTGCAATGTTGTTATGTTTTAAGATGTGTTTTAAAGGCTAAGTGAGACCAGAATGCCAGCTACCACAGGGAAACTGCTCAAGTCATTGACATTGCAGGCACTTAAATGAGGAAATATGGTTAACGAGCGGTCTTTTCAAAGTCTCCATGGTAAAATTTAAAAGGAATGCGAATTTCTCCAGAAAACAGGAAAAATTCTTTCCTCTTTTTGTATCCAGTTGCTGAGTTGCTCGGCTCTGCTGCATCCATAATAGTCAGTCAAAATTCCAGTGTTCCTTTAGTTGCCTGGGAGAGGGAGATGAAACTTAACAATCTCATTGGGTTCCTTCCACCCCTCTTTTTGATAATTCTAACATATACTCACCAAGAAGCTGAAGTTTTCCAGCCCTATCTAATGTTAGATTCCAATCCTTTAAGCCGATCCACAGGAAAGAAAATCACATCTATTTGACAAAATATAAGTACTAAGAGCTAAATGCATCTTTCTTGTTAAGAGCTGCTCACAAGAAGACATACATAAAATGACATCCTGCAATTTTTCTCGTAAATTAGGCTTTTTAGACTCCATATATCTTATGCCAAAGAATGACTGTGGTCAGATTTAATTTGTCATATATAATCGTGTTCAACAATGCAATGCAATACAATCCACCGCAAATATATATGATAGTAAGTATAAAAGAGACTTTCAAATCAATTTTAAAGAGTACTTCTGGCCTACAGATAGATGATGTCATATGTAAATGTATCAGGTTTATCCTAAGGTGTTTCTAAAAAGTAAATACCCTCAGATTTATCCTAAGGTGCTTTTTAAAGGTGGTTGTCTAGAACTAGAGGAATCAGATCATGTAATACTAACCGACTACCTGCTTTTCTCAAAATAAGCTTTGAAGAGAAGGATGGCCTTCTTCTAAACACTTGAGGTACGCTCGGGGAATGTTATTAGCCAAATGTATTAGGAGGATACCGAGGTCAATGCTTTGCAAATTCTGCGTTATGATTACCACTTACATAAACATCAGTTTTACCAGTATGGTTTCGAATATCCCTACCACTACAATCAACAGTATACAACAGAATTTACTAGTGATCAGCGAGTCCTCAAGAGTCAAAGCTTTTTTAAAGCAATATCTCAGGTACAATTGGTGCAGAGAGGTAAATGAGTGTGTTTTGTATTTACCCTGAAAAAGGTAAGCATGGAACAGTGCGAACCAAGACGCTCTAACACACAAAGAAGTGGATAAGTGCTCTACGTAGGCCACAGACCTGCACCTTTTGGAGGCACCAAGGGAGCATAGGTACAAAGGGCAGTGATCCATAAGAAAGAAGTTTGATTTGCAGCACCATTCCATTTGATACAGTTCGGTGCAGAACACTTGGCAGGCAAGTAACTCAAGTTTAAGTGATTATTTACTGCCTATAATAGTTTCAGATAGTTACAGGACTTCCTCTGCTTCACATTCAATCTTCTCATTGAGGAATACTTAAATCCAGATGCACAAGTCAAGCATGAACGTGCCCCGAAGTACTTCTACATCTAGTGGCCTTTTTGCTAAATAGGAAGGAGGGAGAAAAAAGATTAAAGATTCTAAGACAGTACTCAACACCACCTAAGAGGAAGACGACCAGTATAGTTGCATGATTTTTTGATTCATCATTAATTCCAGTTTCAATTTCAGCAATGTTAACCTGACTTTTTAAAATCCAAACTGTTACTCTAAAATTCATCAAGAATGCATCATAGCTTGTCGAAACTTACTAAGTCTTAACTGTGGAGAGGAGGCTAAAACAAGGGGGTTTGTTGTGGGGTGGTGTGGGTTTTTTTTTCTTTCCTTGCAGGGCCCACTAACAATCTTTCAGGATTCCTTTTCTTACACTGGTTTATCAGTGGACTCTGCGAGATGAAAAAAAGCCACAGAAACAGTAAGAAAACCTATCTCAAGTAAGATTATAGAGAGTCAAAATATTTTGAGCAGGTTGATATCTCAAAAAGAGGCATTAAAGCACTTTGAGGCTATTAGATTAGCTGTTTAGGAACTTAAAGATACTCCTATCATTTGATTAGATATGGAGAATTCCAGAAATCTTCATGGATTGACTGGTACTGGTATTTGAACAAAAGCCACATAAAGGAAGACGACTGATAGTTTAGAGGAGAGCAGTCTAGTGAGTACCAGAAGAAGCTTCAGCAGCTCAAGTTCTGACACTCCCTACTTTCCAGGATTGTCCAGAACATTTCCATTTTGTCTCGGGTCAAGTTCTCCACTCTGATAATCAGTAATCTATAAAACCTTTAAGAGTGGCTTTAAGATGCCGTCTTGCAGAGCTGTTGCTTGAAAAAGGCTTAGACAACCTCACATCGCTTCTTGCGTGCAACGAACTAGCGTGCTGAACGTATGGAACCAGCAGTTGCCACAAAGATCTGTTGCTCTCATTGACAGATTTACCTATACAAAGATTGTAGGCAAGCTGTTATTAGTTTATCTTTCCAAGAACTACCACAGGGTTTACTGCTTAAAGAAGAGCTGCTGCCAAATACCTTCCCTGCCAACACCAATAAGCACGTCTTCTCACTCTCAGGTCATGAAAAAAACTACTGACTGCCAAAGTTATTGCAGTACTCATTTATTTTGATCTCCACGTAAGGAGGCAGGCCAAAGAGAATTTTCAGGGAATTCTGGTTAGACCATCTTTTGAAAAGGGAGATGCAATAGATGTAAGCGGATAAAGCTTTGAGAGGTGGATATTTAGAACTACAGAAGCAAAAATCCTGTAAGGGATTTGGGCCAAGAACTGAAGAAATAGGGAGGAATGACATGTGAAGTGGTAACTGAATAAGGTTTATATACGAATAGGCGATATAGTCAGTGTTTCAGCGTTCACTTGAATATCCAACACTGATGTATTTACAGTCTATGTACAGGAAAGTTTGCACACCTGAGTATGAGAGAAGGAGAAGACAGTGACACACGTAGGGATTATTTATGTAAGGAAAATATAGGCTTTATCTGGAGGGGAAGAGAACTCAAATACATTTACAAGGCTGCGTTTGTCCAACAAATGTATCTCAACTGACAGGTGCTCCACATGGTGCAGCCTTTATTAAGAATAAAATTTTCCAGCAACTTCAGTCCTCACCCTGGCTTCTCTACTTAATCAAGAAAAGAATTGTTGCTTTTTGAAAACTAAGTCAAGATTGTATCTATTAATATTTATGCTCCCTCTAGCGAGTAAAACATCGGAATGAACTGCATGCCATGTTCAAACAAGATGTGCGTGTGTGCATCTGTGTATGCATGTATAAAGGGTGCACACACGATCAACGACTGGAGTTCCTCAATACTTTTGGTTACTAATACCAAAGAAATATTGATAATTGTGTGATGGAAATCTGTGCATAAAGAAACCAGATCACTGGAAGTTGTTTATGAAAGCTGTCAATTTGCTTAAGATTCTCCAGTAACTGACAGTATACTACCTACAT
Source organism: Charadrius vociferus (assembly GCF_000708025.1). Taxonomy (NCBI): domain Eukaryota; kingdom Metazoa; phylum Chordata; class Aves; order Charadriiformes; family Charadriidae; genus Charadrius; species Charadrius vociferus. The sequence continues at coordinate 246,777 of NW_009648644.1, forward strand.
TAAATTGCTTTGTTCCAGATTTTTTAATGAAAATTTTACTGAAAGCTCACTCAAATGTAAAAACAACTGTAACAATCGATTCTCTCCTTTTCCCAAGTCTCCCACTTATGTCAGTCATCACTACTCAGAACCAGAAAACAGCTCAAGACAGCATTCTAGCTCAGAGAAAAGCAAGAGAAAGACACACCAAGACTTGCTTTGCTATTAGATACGTAAGATTAACTATCCCACATTCAATGCAAACAGAGCCAGCATTTCTTCCAAATGAAGGATGGCAATACAGAATAAGTGTCCTCTTCCAAAGATGCACCGTTGCAAGCAAGGAGAAAGGAATTTGGCTGAAAAAGAACGCTGACACAGTGATCAGCAGATGATGACTTCTCAAAGATCTTGCTATAGCTTAATCCATTAGAACCTATCTTAAGGAGACAAAGATTTAACCTGGGTATGTTTGAAAATAGCCTATTCTGCAAATCTTTACTGGATAGTCATTCTCAAAAGAAAAGGGATGCATTCTCAAAGATTTCAGTTGCTATGTATTTGAAGAAAAGGGTCTGGAAGAAAGAAAACAGGGAAGAAATAGGCACGCATGAAAGGGATTGGAATCCATCAAGATATGAATTGCCAGACATCCATTTCCCTTGCCACAAAGGTGCCATAAATTTCACACGCTTTGGTGATTATTACTGGTTCAGCAGACATGACCAAAAGGAAATTCCTGACACAAAGTGTAGTAGTTCAAAAGGAAAACCTAAAGAATGCGAAGAGAATCAATAGACACATGCAATTATGCATCTTTTAGATCTGAATGTGATACACTTACATGGCCCCTGTTGAACTTCATGGGACCAACAGTGAGGTTAGCTGAGGCCTTCAAATCTTGCTAAAAGACATCTCAACAAGATGATCCAATACGGCTCGATATTTCTTCTTTTTCTTTCTCACCTGAATTTAGAGGATGCAGAGTCTAAATTCCTCATGTTATTTCTTACAAGAACAGCATTCAAGATGTTTGCAAGTGCAATATTAGAGACAGCTTGAGTTTCAAAGGAAATGTTGTTAAAAGTTAGTGACATATGAGCGTACAAAAATTTGAACATGTCTCTGCATTTTCTCCCCACCTCTGCACTCCTAAGATAGAATAAGGTCTTTCAATTTGATGGCAGTCATGCTATGACTCAAAAAATACAAGGCAGACTTACAAACAATACCTCAATGCAATATACACTACATTATCTAGCCGATCATTCGTTCATAAACCAGATTTCCATTTCTTCTCAGCTCCCTCCTCCCCATAAAAAACAAAACCAAAAAAAGCACTGTGTGAACAGGCGATCTGTCATTGATATAAAGAAAAGCAGGTAAAGGAAAACTTGTGTAAGATGAGTTTGTGTTACTGTGGTTTGTGTTTACAGTAGTAGTAGAGTGAAAAAGAGGGATTAAAAAACCAAATTTTTATTGATTTTGCACAAAGTTGTTCTATATAAAAGTGAGGTATTACTTCTTGGTAAGAACTGTGTATTTTATAGGAACTTCTATTAAGAAGCTGAACATGAAAATTTATATTTCATGTCCAGTTGCAACAGAGCAGTACATATCTGAATTTCAAGAGGAATATGGTAATCAATTATGAATGAAATTTTGGATTGAGAAATATTAATCTCCAGATGAACTGTTATTCCTGTACTTTTTTAAAAATTGTATGTACTACACAATTTTCTACAAGTAACCTCCAACATAGGAATTCTCATCTGTAATGGAAGCACAGCTGAAAACAAGCACATTTTCAGCTTGTTTCAACTCTCTGAGTAATGGCAATGGAACAGATTCATTCTTACCTGTCGCGGCTGCTCCGTCACTCGCTGGGGATCAGATCTTACTTTGTTACTAGGATGATTGGTAACTTTGGTGACTGGTTGTTTGAAAATTGATGCAGTTTGCCTGATTGGTAAAGTTGTATTCAAGTCTGGTTTTCCCTGTTAAAAAAAAAGAAAAGAAAAAAAAAAGTGAATTAACAACAATTATGCACAAAAAGTACACAAATTAATGTTGGATTCACCCTCTTCTACTGATGTGCAAAAGAAGGAGGCTTTTTTTGGAGTAAAGATTTTCCTTAAATGCTGTACTCAACTAACCTTTGCAGTCTTCCATTTAAAGAAAAAAAAAAAAAAACACAACACTTAACTGTTTCCACAAATTTTCACCTTCTTGGGAAGAACTCAAACTGCTTGAAAGTCCATCTTTTCTTTTGTTAAAATATATAAGTAAATTGTTCATTCTGAAAAGAGACAGCTTCACGATCAGATGTCAAAATGAAATCTCCAAAGCTCCATGAAAATATGTTTGTAGCAAAGAGTTTATAGAGTTTCAAGTCTTAAAGGACAGCAACTGCCTACATAACTTTGATCACAAATTTCCTAAGCGATTCCTTTGTCAAACAATTTTTAAATGCAGCAATTTATTTTGGAAAGAAACTAAAACTGTATCAACTTCAACAAGTCTTTTGACAAAGCTAGTTTTTATCAGGTTTGTGAACTGATTTTCAGGCATCACATATAACTTTACCAATAATACCTTGTAACACATCAGACCCTTATGCCCTCGGAGATACTAGTGCTCTCTCCGCAGCAACAACCCCAGAAGCATTTGGGGTGGGGGAACAGAATTCTCCCATAACTGCCAAGACTGATGAAGAAAGAAAAAGATAGATCACCACCTGCACACCGCTCCAGCTTTTCTAAATCTGTCGCTCTATCCAAAAGCAGACTGCCAGTTTGAAGTGCTGTGCCAACAGAACAGAACCTTACAGCTTTTTGTTTGTAATCCCATTTCCTCCAAGTCCTGAACACATACTTTCAGTCTTTTCTGCTCACGCATTTTGCCCGGTATTTTTCTTAAAAACTGAAATAATTCCTTTTTTCCCCCCCCCCAAGGATACAAATGTGTGACTGAGAAGACGTGATTATATCCACACAAGACAGACACTGAAAATTGGTATTTTTCTTAATAACTGAAATAATTCCTTTTTTTTTCCCCCCAAGGATACAAAAGTGTGACTGAGAAGACGTGATGATATCCACACAAGACAGACACTGAAAATAAATATCCCACGATACACATTTTCCCAATGAATGTTGTATCAAAAAGCATGTTCTCTATTTTGCAGGACAGTGCTAAGCACTTCAACACATTAAGAGCTGTATCTAGTTTCTCACAAAGAAAAATGGTAAAGCTTTTGCTTTTCAAATGTTTACTTCTACTTTCTTCAAAAGGAAGAGAAATAGATTATTACATACTATTTCAGGTCTCAGAAGTTTTATAATTGGCTGTGAGATCATAGCTCAAAAGTCACACAATGAACACTGATATTAGACTCCATCCAAGGATCATGTTAAGAGTTGTTCATTAGGATTACTTAGACTCCTAATTTTGTGAGAAAAAGCAATCTCTTGGGCTTAGAAATGGGAATTAAATCTCAGTCTTCAAATCCTCCATATTTAGATTATACAATTTGGACTACATGACTTCATAAAAGAGACTGTGTTAAGAACCAGACAGCACATGCTTATTAAAAATCATTTGTTCCTAAACTGAACACTCTGGAATTCCAGATGAAAGCTAGAATACTGATTATAGATATTCTGCAATGATCTATATAAAAATGACATTATAAATATGGCAAGACGCTTAGGCTTATTAAGCAATAAGCCTTCTCTTCACTGCATCTGTCTCAGATTAAATTGTTATTTTAAAAGTATGCAGCCGTCTTTTAGAGCTTCACTAGAGCAATCTGAGAGGGTAGTTCCTCCACCACCAGAACATCCTGTATTTTAGCATACCTCTGTTATTGCAAGGCGGATGGCTGATGAGAAACTGCCGGTGAAGTCATTCTTCCTCTATGTGTACAGTCCATAATCTAGCAATAAAGAGAGTATCATCTCTGCACTCCACAGAAAGTAATTTTCATCATGTAGACCATTCTACAGACAAGCCACTTAAGCCCAAAATACATCCTTACACGCTGCAATGGTTATTATATTGGCTGCTCCTATCCAACTGTTTGATTCGGCTGCTGGGTGGGGGGAGAGGCAAGGGAAGAGTCAGTCTCCTTCTATAGCCTCTCCAGGATGACACAGAGCTATCAGATCTTTCCTGGCAGAAAAAAATAAGGAATTCCTCCACCTAATTCTAAGGAATGTAATTGATAAGAAGGAGCAACAGATTTAACGCTTCGTATTTATCCAGGCATCTCAAGTTTTGAAATTTCAGGCCTCAATTTTTCATGCAGACGGCCAAGAAGGTGATTTATCAAGAGCACTATGCATATCCTCAGCTGTTCAACAGCATGACTCAATTCATACACTCATTCATAAGTCAGTGTTGCAGCATTTTGGGAATCCTTGCTTAAGACTGATTTGCGCATCCTCTCATAAAAGCCAAAACCAGTTTTCCAAACCAAAAGAAGAAATATGCTAGAACATACCAGTGAATTCTGAAAGAGTTTTAGAAAGCTATTTTTTTAAATGGAAGCAATTCTGATCACAGGTCTCTATTTTTACCACTCCTTTACGTATACCTTATTATTTTATGTGTCCCCTTTCTTCATCATTTCCAGGTAGCAGTTAATTCATTAAAATACAATAAGGCTAAAACCACAAATCCTAATAGAAGTTTTCCTCAGAAATTCAGGCATTTATCATTTCTGGTTTATAAACTCACAGCCAGAAACTAACTCATCTCCTGTCTTGCAATATTACTGCTTTCCAACAGGCAAAGCAGCGTATCTTCAGAGATCTCCACCTACAGCTCCATCCCTAACTCGCTGCTGATGCTCGTCTAACTGGGACCAGGGTTTCCATGGCCAGAGCAAACGACAACACAGCACGAGTACTTCTGCCTGATTACACTTAATAGTTTTAACCGACCAGAGAAATTACCATTCAATTAGCAGAGAAGTCATAAGACCTTTTTATACAAAGCAGAAGAGAGAATCTAAGCTAAATAAATCTAGATGGCATTCTTCTCTTAATGTTTCACCCAGGTAGTCCCAGTCAACTAGAAAAATACTTTCAGATACTTTGGTCATTGCTTTTAACGCGTGCTTTGCATGAGTCATACTAGTTATGGGCTCAATTTTTTTCTCCACTGATGATGAAAATAGTAAGTCTAATGTTACACTTTTTCATATATAGTATATATTTTCCTGTCTAATTAAAGCATCTCTGATGAGCACAGAATCACCAAGCAGAGCTAGACAGTAATCACATGTACTTACATTTGCACAAAGTATTCTGACAATGAACTTTCCTCACACTGCATAACTCAATTCACACCAGAACCTTGACAGACCTTGCCTATCCTACAAGCTTCGCATTCCCTCATCTTGTGACACCAAGTTCAAAGTCCTATTTGATGCTTTGAAGTCCATGCCCACAGGGCATTCTGTGCAGCAGCATCACTATTAGTGGTAAAATAGCTATTAAAACTGACAAACCCAATAATATTACAGAGCCATCTGCCATATGGGGGATAAATGTGGTTTAGCAAACATTTCTAGAACAAAGGTCTTTGCTTCAAGTTCATGAAAAATATTTACAGGTTCCTTTTGGCCTGTAATGTGACTTAAAGAGAAGATAAAAAATAAATCCATTAAACTTCGAAAAATAAAAAGGGAGATTCCTTCAGGCAGTGTGAGAACTTAAGAAAATTCAGCTACGTTAATGATATGGCCCCCAGAATTAAAGCGAAACCCTGATGAGTTATAAACTATGCAGGAAATACAGGTTCAAGCACTAGATATCCCATATACTTTTTATCAAGGCTACATAGTAGAAAATTGTCATTAGGATAAACTGTTTAAACTAAGAACAGATCAATTCCTAAATAATGTAATTATAACTTACTACTTCCCTACTTTATTTCCTTTCTAATCACAGTCACATCTGGGCTTTCTGATCTCATCCTAAATAAACAGTCTCTCATTTGTGGCACTGAGTTTTGAACAACAGAAATAAACTCTTTAGTACAGAAACTTGCAAAGCTCACCCACCTCCAGCACCTGCAGATCTTCAGATGTACAGGGAAAAAAAAAAAAAGATCACATATCACAGGAGGCAACTGATATTCAGAGAAACTCTTTTTCACAACAAATCATAAGCCAGCCAGACATAGGATTTATTCATGACAAAGGAAAAGCTTCAAGGACATCCTAATAGAAATAAGTAACAAAGATCCTCACAACCAACACCTCTCCTGAAGCTTTCTGGATAAAAGACACTATCTACGTATTTCAAAGGGTCAGACACAGATTACCTCATTTCAGATGGCGATTAAGCTCACAATAGTCAGTTTGAGGCACACCTACAAAACTTCAGACTTCAGAAAGACAGTCACACTGTGGGCTTTTACATTGCTTGACTACTATCGCAAAACGGAATCTCTTCCTACTCTGGGAACTATAGCAATGTATCAGCCAGCAGAAATAGCAATGTTCCCTGCTCATTTTTACTCCTGAGGAGTATTTTATGCTCAAACAATGGTTTCCAAAAGAATTTCAGTCCACTATCTTTCCAAAGAGACGTATTCCCAGAAGCATCAATGTGCCCCGGCAACAATGGTTTCCAAAAGAATTTCAGTATCTTTCCAAAGAGACATATTCCCAGAAGCATCAATGTGCCCCGGACATAAAAATGTTTTAAAAACTCAGCAATGTATTTCCAGGCCTTTCAAATCCTTTAACCTAAGAAGTCACTTATAACCAGACAGCATGTTTAACCAGTACTCTCTATTACGTTTTCTTTTCAATAGAAAGAATTGATAAGCATATTTTTATAAGCACAGCAGTACGCTATATCTACTGGATCCACCTTCAATTGTATTCCTTATTTGATTATCTCTTCAAAAGCACTTCAAATAAATAAAATAACTTCATGTGCAAGTTTAAAATGGTTACACAGAAAACAATGCCAAGATTAGAATAGGTTGAAGCAAAACTCCTCCTACGGCTCCACTGTAAATAAACCTATCAAATACATGCCTTTCTTGCCAATACTGAAAGGTCAGTAAGAATGCACAAGGCTGAGACTGGAGATAAGGATTTTGCTAGAAGAATATTTCTGTGTTGTTTACACTGTTGTACATTAACATCACAAAATGGAGGGCATTCATTAGCATAAATTATCCTCAGTTCCATTTTAAGCCAGGTGGCATTAGCATATCAGTCTTGACATTGAGTTCTGATCTGCTGCTGATGAGAATCTCGAAAGTTACAAGTATGGCCAGACGGCATCTCCATCCGCCAGCTGCATAAATCTCACTGCCTAGACACGTCCAAGAAAGAAGACTGAAGTATATTTTGATATTCCTTCTTGAAACATAAGGGGAGCCAAAGAACTTAGAAACATTTGCGGTAAATTGTTTGTACAAAACCAAACAACCCATAAAATATGAGCAAGTTTATACACAAACTTGCCTATGCAAGTCTGTCTTTTATGGACCCCAGCAGCACAGCTGCAGGGCGGACGAGAAGACGGCCACAACCAGTCTCTTTTAGTGTCTGTGGAAGAAAACACAAACTTCAGGAATGAGTTGAAATCTCATTTTTAAGTATCACAGGAATACTGCGGAAATTCTTGAAAGCTTGTAAGTTACAGATTTGGTCACTTAGAAATGATAAATGTTATTTACCTAAAAAAAGGAATTTTTTTCCTAATCTTGTATTTAACAGAGCTACTGCAAGCATCATTCAGGTAATCTAAGATCACAGGAATACAAAGCGAGCACACACTCATCTAGATTTTATATATCAAACTTTGTAATTTCTACTTATGCAAAAAGCCTAAGCAAAACCTTTCCTTGGACTACCCCCAAACGTTATATTATCTGAAAGCCTCATGTCTGCGGGAAGAAAATATTAAATAATTTGAACACATGCTTTAAATAAAACGAAATCAGCATGAAATGTGTGGTTCACGCATTACAAACGGCAGATGACAAAAAACATCAGTGTGCAAGACGTAGCTATAACTTGTGAAGTACTTTCATACGCTACGGTAATTTATGGAAATCCTGAAGAATAAACCCCTTTAGGAAGAAAACATTGCAGGTTGTTACAGAAATCCTTTCAAAGTAATTTATGAAATCCTGAAGAATAAACCTCTTTAGAAAGAAAACATTGAAAGGATTTCTGTAACAACCTGCAAACTGTGGTATGAGGTTTTGAAAGTTTGTCCAGGAACGTATTATCTGAGAGTCAGCTAAATTTACTTGTCGCATCCCTATATGCTACATCAGTTACTTCACTTCTGTATCCTTCAGCCTTTTATTTTTTAATCTACTATACACATTTTCTTCAGTATTCAAAAGGATACACTGTTGTTCAAAAAGAAATAGACAATAAGAGAACAATCAGATCAATCGAGAAAGGCCCAATCTTAAACAGAAAAACGCCTGGCCTTGTTAAGCTACAGAGCTGTACACAGACAGCCAGATTTGTACAGATCAGTGCATTCGCCTCAGAAAACAAGCTTCCTGGCACATATCGCACGCATTAAAAATGTGAACTATTTCATCTCAGAACAGGAAGATGAACATAGCAAGTTAAAGCCCTGAACAGGAGAATCTCTCGGTGTCAACAGTCCTAACTTCTCCCATTTAGAAGAATATCGCTCAGGTAGATGACTAGCATTGAGGTTCTTAGTCCCAAGCCGACTCCTGAATTACTCAACCTTTTGATTCATACTTAACCTCACCTTGATTTTTTCTTTGTAGTAGCAGAGTATTCCTTCTATTTATAACTTTATGCCTCTACCACTACTAAAAATTAAACATACACGTACATCTTAGAAGCTGACTGCTTTAAGCAGAAAAGAAATTGCTAAATGAACTACAGGAAAGGAAATTCTTAGGATATCCTTAAACACAGTATTTACTAACAAACCTTATTTTGATTGAGAGAATCATTCCTTAGTCTCTGTTTGTTCTTCTGCAATTTACTGGGCATCATCTTTCCCGTTCTGAAGTCAAAACTGCTGAGATCAACAGTGTTTCCCAGGTATCTTGCCAACTGAGGCTTGCTTCTGAACTTCTTACCACTTGGACTAAAAAGAAGAAAACACTTTAGTATGTTTTGTTGTACAAGAGGATACAACCTTGACTTCTTATAACAGGTTTTATACCTTGTTAAATAGCTAAAAAGTTTCCATTATCTTTATTCCACGTGGCATGTTCATTGATGTGTTGATCGGGGATGGTATACCTGCCCAACTTCCGCATATCCGCTCCCGTCCTTTGCACGGGATTTCATTTATACGTCCGCTGTTGGATGCTAGGACACGCTACACCTTGGGAAGCTGGGTAGCGGTACAGCTAAACCAAACTCCAGCATAACAAGTCTAAACATCAGGCTGTGGCCAAGCGCGGGACCCTCTCTGCGCAAAGGTAAAGACCGTATGCAAGGTTTAAACCGCCCGCTAGCTATGGCCACCCTGGACTCAACAGCAACCCATCTCAGCTATCAAACAGCGAGGCATTAAACAGATGCACAGAACTAGGATTTGAGGTGATGTGACATCTCTTAGCTCTTCAGTCACTAAGACGGGTGAGCAAAGCCGGGTAAGTAACTGAAGCCTCAAGCAAGCAAGCAGCAAGCAAGATGATGCAGAATATGAAACAGGTCCAAAGCTGCAATTGTGTATATAGATCCCACCACAATAAATCAAATCAGTCGTAGGGAAAATATTTAAGTCATCTTCATTTGGAATTATGGAATTATTATTAGCCCAAGTTCCCAGCTGATGTTTTTGAGTAACATCAGCCAATATCCATTTTCCAGTTATCCTAAGGAAGGGGTATTTCTACCAGTCTTTACATCACAGAACTTTCTATCCCCTCATCTCTACTTCGTTCTCAATTATCTCAAACACAGTCACACACACTGTGCACACTGCACTAAACCCACATTTAATCCATACATATTTTCACTGACCTCACTTACTAACCCATCCGCAGGCTCTGTGTGCAAGTCATTGCTAATAAGCACCGTACTGACAAGAAGCCATACAATTTGTTTCAGTGTAAGGGACAATGGTCCTGCCCCCAGACTCAAAAGCTTGGCAGAAAATCAACTATCAAGAACTGCTATGTGAAACTCAGACTGCAATGCCAGTTTGCGATAGCCTCTCAGTATAGATGGCCATGAAAATGACTAAATATGCGTCATGTGAAGCCAACAGTCCCTCGGTCTAATGCAAATTTCTACGCAATGAAACAAGCCAAGAGTCAAAATCCTCCCGACTACTGAAACCCAAAAGGTTCACTGAGCTCAGAGACATTTTCACGCCACTTCCTTTCTGCAGAAAACTACTGAAGATTTTTGTTTTCTTCACTTTTCCAAAGTGTTTGATTGGGTCCTTTTAAAACTTAAAAACACCTTGAGGCAAGAACTTCCCCACAGAAGAATATGTATTGAATTCTGGGAAAAACAGCTAATTAAGCCAAACGTTTTCAAAGTCATTTAAATGACTCCAGAAATATGGAAAGACATAATTAACAAGAGGTGAAGGGTGGGAGAAAAAGACTTAAAACAGATCACAATCTGAAGCTAACCTCCTCGAGGATGGGTGTGGGAGGGAAAAAAACCACCCCACCACACATACGTACACACACACATCCCACCACAAAACTCTTCTACTTCTCGTAAACCAAGAATTGAAGCTATGCTATATGCCAAACTAAACACAACACCAGTTTTATTTTAGATAGTTGAGATTAACATCCTGGTTTGTTAACAGTATGAAAAATTTTGCACTGAAGGTCAGAGACAGAGCAAGTCTTTTGTGGGGTAAGCAGGTTTGCTAATAAAATAATCCGACCCATTGTCTTTCATTCCTATTCAGGCACCTATAAGAAAAGTTGAGGATAAAACCTTGTCAAGAATTGCTGGCTGCCTGTCCCTGTTTCCTAACAGAGTGGAAGGGCTGAATTTACTGAATAAAGCCTCCTGTTCGGAATTACCGTCCCAGCTTTCCTAACGAACATAGAACACTGAATGAAAAGAAGACGACAATGACTATAAGCAAATCCTGAAGTTGGTGTTAATATTCTCTGTTCCAGACACTCTTTTTTTTAAATTAAAACCTGTATACACTCAGTCATTTTAGCCCATAGCTAAGTAACTACTAAAAGTATATAGAAATTTGACATCCTACATCTTCTTCTATTATATCCAAATGTTGGCATTAAAGAGTAAACATGCTATCTTTCATTTTTCCCATATCACCACCTCCTACTGTTCTGTAAGAAGTTAACAGACTGTGCTATCAGGAGAGCACTCTTTTTACTACCTTTCCTCTGGAAGCTCCTTGGAGAGAAATGTTTCACATACACCTTGAAGGAATCCAAAATTTCAGCAGTGAGCAGTTATCAGCCTAGCCTCACTAAAAATTCTTCCTGTAGAACTCTGAGAACAGATTTCACAAGTAAAAGCAAACTTTATAAATGCATCCAACATTCTTAAATTCTGTTGCTTAAACATCTAACATCCGGGGGGTCTTATTTGTTTGTTTTGTTCAGTAATCCAAAACCAAATGAAAGCATATGATCCAATATTCCATACTAGCATCCGTATGGATCATCAGCATGGCAGATATCAAAGGCACAAAATCCACAGCACAAAAATCTACCATTTAAATTAATGGTGAAACTCTTAGCAGGGACAGACTGCAATCCAGTAGCCAAATATCTGGTTTCAACTTGATTTCGGTGTTAACAAGAACTGCATTTTTGGGTCGAGATTAAAAAATACAAATAAAAAAATATACAAATTAAAAAATAACTCAAGACAAAAAAGAAGTAACTGAAAATAGGCTTTTTATTTTTTAACTAAAAAAGTGTTTGACATTCTGTCCCACAGCTTTTGCTTCAATGTTTTCCCACACCAGTGTGAAGGATGAGACTTTCTCTATCTGTCCTTGACCTGACATGACAAAAAAGGCAGGCAGAGAGGAATCTGTCTGCCTTAGCTTTGGTTGCCACTTCACTGAACTACTTATTCTGGACTTTTTTTTTACATTTCCTTTATTCTACCATTCATTCTCACCGACCTACTCCTTTTCCAGATGTTGCTGGCTTCAGCCAGCACTCCGTAGCCACAGTACCTCCCTGTCTCCGCAGATGTCACTCCTTCGCATCCCACTACATTCATGTTATCGTCAATGCATCTTTTCCTTCCAAGTGGTGAACCAACCATCTGCCCTCTCTGGCAAAAAGCGGAAATTCTCTTTCTTAGTCCGTAAGTAGGTAGCCTTCTATTCATTGTTATTATTTTCATCCTAAATCATCCCCTTGTCTTCAAAATCATTCAATTTCTCCTGATTGTTTTCTGATTCTCACTTGTTCTGATAATGTCCTAGGTACGAAACTTGCTGATGGGTGCGTCCATAGCACACATCACTTGTGCAATCAAGTTAACAAGATATTAATAACAGATTGGTTCCAAGAACATCATCCATGCAACTCCGTTAGTAGCTGATGACAACCAAGAAGCCTTTGTTTTATCATTACCTACTACTGTCTCCTCTTCACCCCAAAACCCATAGTATTCTTCTTTCTCCAGCTTCAATGAAATCTAATGACGCATAACTGAAAGTGCAGTCCACTGAATCCCAACAGATTGAGTAGCATTCCTTCTGCCTACTTCAGAACATTATTTTGTTACAAACTCTAAAATCTAGTGAATTCTACTATGAAACTACATTTCATTTGATTCCATTTTCCACAAAAGCCCCTATCCTTACTTGTTCTTCATTTCAGAGTTTCAACAAGTTCATATGAAGTCAAAATCCTGGAGAAAGTATGTGCTCTGTAAGCCTTCTGCATCAACCTAAGTAGCCAGCAAGCAAAACACCCAGTGGCCTTCCACTGAGTTTCAAGGCTGCAATTTTTTCTAATGCCATCCAGACTCGTCATTTCAGATGTCAGACCTTCCCCCTGTTCTAAGAGGGCGACAAACACGTGAGCTGGAAGGACTGGAATGAACTCAAAACTTTATTTCCACCCCACCTATATTAGTTTTCACATATATTCTTTTTTTTTTTTCCCACCCCACATATATTAGTTTTCACATATATTCATATTTTTTTTTTCACTACCAGTCCTGTAGTCATTTCCATCTTCTACCCTGACAATGTAGGCTGTCAAACCACTGAAATAATGCCTTAATTTCTGAATCACTCCTAGATTATCTTCAATCTCTAACCTGCTCCTGCTGCAAAGCTTTCTCTTACCTGCAGAGAAAGCTCCATGAGGTAAAAGTCAAATAAAAGGCCCATTTGCAGTGGCTTTATTTGAACATCTATTAAACAATTAGTGTGCACTAATGGAAAATTGTGAGGTTACAGAACCTATTTAAACCAGTATGTCTACATAAAAGCCTACTACTTACACATCTTGGTTGAAACTAAGAAACAGCATGATCTTCTGTTGGGGTTTTTTTTCCTAAAGGTGTTAAAATGAAGTTTAAGTTCAAATTTAGTTTTGAGTAGAAAAGAAAGGCGGAAGGAGAGGGATGAAGCTTTCTTCTCTCTGAGAAGGCACTCTGGACGATACTCTGGAGATATCTCAGAAGTCAAACTGAAAGGGATGTTGAAGAAAGCTCAGACTTTGAAGTCACACTTGCTGCAGAAGATTTTTAAAATGCATTGCTTTGAGTTCACATACTCTTAAATTTCAACAGCTACAGAAGTCCGAAGCACGGACCACTACATTATTTTAAGGCAACTTTACACAGATATGGGAGAAACCAGTAAAATTTGCCCTCATCCACACGTTCTGGACATTCACTAATTTTACACTGACTTCTTTCATGCAACACGAACTGAAAGCGTTCTTTCAGGGTACTGTGACATAGCCAAGCCTCTGGTCTGACCAAATTGCAGCATGACCCAATGCTGAGACAATTAAGAATTGCAAGATAAATGTGGGATTACACAGGAATATCTCCAAATATAATTTCAACAACAGATTGTTGTACGACTGTTAGTTTTATAAGCATTAAACAGAAGTTACAAATATTTAGTCTTACCTAAAGACAGTTAACTTTCTATAGCTTCTAAAAAAAAATTTGTTAACTTCAATTAGAAGTTTCTAGGTTTTTTTTTCCAAATAGAAATATTATATTTAGTGCACCTGAGAGATTTAGTTCTATCATAGTTGACATGTGTATCAGCACTTAAAACTTTATCCTGTCAAATTAAACACTGTACGTCTTTTGACATAACCAATTAACAAAAAACAGCACACCTCAAGAGGTGATGTGCAACAACATCTAAAAACTATTCTTTCTATGACACTATCAAGGCTCAAATCACTTTATACAAGACTAAATGAAGAACACCAACCCTTCACCTCCAGCTATATGCTTGTGCAAATTCACATACTATACAAATTGAAGTTCTTAGTGGGCTGAAGGTGATTATGTTATATAATGAGCTTGCAAGGAACTTTATTAAAAAAGACACTTTTCAGATGTTTCCTGTGAAGCAGTCGAGCAAGCTCATTAACATACAAGGAAGTTACCTTGAATTTTATTGTACAGCAAAACCTACCTGGCCCCCTCCCCAGTTCAAAATACACAGCAAGTTTACAGGCAAAATAGTAGCGTGGCTTATTAAAACAATAATCTTGTTGGCAGACATTTCTGGGTTTGGTTGCTTTCAAAAAAATTTTGGCAATCTTCCTTTTTTTTTTTTTTATATATATTTTGCATTTTTGCTTGCTGACTCTCCCCATCAAACAGATTTTTGAGGCAAATTTCAACCACAGCAATCTAAACGCTCCAACAGCAGATGCTAAAAGGGAAAACCATGCCATCTTCTCCAAGTTTAAAATGTCTTGCTTTTCAAAGCACCTCTAGCTTCCCAGATTTGCAGCAGTGGCTAAAATGGTAAGAAACTGAAGAAAGAGAAGGTGTGATTTCATGGCTATTAAAACTACAATTCATTCCCTTAATTTAGTATTTACACCCTCTACTAGAGCACCGCAGGGTCAGACTAAACAAATTGGGCACGTCACCTATCCCAAGGTGGCCAACAGTTGCACAGTTCCTGTTTTCTCAGGATCCCGTCAAGCAGGCTGTAGTCTCACCTACAGCCACACACCAGTAAAGAGGAAGAAAAATGTTAAGCACTTTTGAAAAGGCAATTCAGATTAAAGACATCTTAAATTTGGCTACCTAACAGAGGTAGAGAAAGGCAAGGTATTTCTTCCAATCGCTTGCCTCCATAGGTTGGGAATGAAGCCCAGGAAAGTAAGGACATAGAAAATATATCCCAGCATCTCACAGTGTAAGAGTAAATAAGACCACAGAAATCCCACAATAAAATTAGAGTCGTTTGATCTTATGTTCAAGGGAATGTCATATTGGACAGCTGCTGCCTAAAGCCTCCTAGGCAGCTGACCTCTAAGGGAACATGACAGATTTGCTCACCAGGATACCAAAACTGCTCTGCCCTTGTTGGAGATAGCTTTCCTCAAAGATTTGTTTGAAAATACTCAAACGCACACTCTGAGATGTTCAGAGATTCAATAAAGAAGTCACTACATGAATGGCACAACACAATTTTCATGCCTTCACAGGAGTTCTGCATTTGGTATCTAATTTTGCTTGCAACAAACCTGTATTTTTTACACAGTCGTACATACAGTTCATACCACCACACTAAAGCACCAATGGCAATTGACATCAATAAACTGTAAAAGGTTCATTTCTAGATTGTTACTTAATCTTCTATTTATGGAAATATTTTGGATTCATTTTTCAGAATCTATTTCTGTTTCCTAAACAACCTGATGAGCTCTTTTGCTGGGACAGAGGACTGATTCACTGTGCCCTCATAAAATGAAGTCAGTCACCACTATGACTTTGTAAGAATAATTATTATCTTTCAGTACAGGGATGAATTGACTCTATAAAGAAAATAAATTTATTTTGCATGCTAAGACCCTATTAGGCAGCATGCTTCAACCAGCATTCCCTACCCTGCCCCAAACTTAAGCAGGGGAGACTGTTACCATGCATTTTCAGAGATCAAGGCAAGTAATTGAGCCGTGGAAATACAAAATAACACCGGTCAAACTTCTTTTTTACATTCTCCTGCCAACAGGCAAAACAAAAGGCAGCCAAAATATTCAAACTAAAACCTGAAGATGATCAGGGAAAGCCTACACAAGAAAACTTGGGCTAACCTGTTTGTTACTACCATTGGCCTTGTGTTGCTTTTCATTTAGGTTTAGAAAAGCAGTACAGTTACAAGCAGAGAAGGAGAAAAAGATGCAGTCTCTCAGAAGAGATGAGAGGAACAAGGCAGCAACTGAAAATTGTCCTCAGTGAAGGCCCACCCCTGAACTGGGAGTGCTGTGGGAAGAAGACGTAATAGGAGCAGCACTAAGAAAGTAACAAGCAGTTAATGGCAGCAATTTTTTTTTTGCACAGAAGGTGAAGTACATTCTCAAAATTCAGACCTCACTACTAGGACTTATTCTATGCTCTAAGTACCTTTGGAAACAAAAACCCAATAAGCCGATGTATAACATAAGCACAATTGAGCATCACTCAGGAAGTCATGACTTGCTCGAATCTAAAGATAAAGGTAAAGATCTCCCTTAAAAAAAAAAAAGGGGGGGGAGG
>NW_009648644.1:263724-267764 GCF_000708025.1 Charadrius vociferus
TAAAGAAATCAGAAGCTGAGATACCCATGTTCAAAGTTCCCACTTTCCTCAGACTTCTGCAGGGCTTTAGAAGCATGACTGAGTCTTTTGACAGGACAGCAGCACCCCCTACCTCATAAGTACACAGAATAAATAACACTTTAAAAAAATCATGGTGCAAATTTACTCCAATATTAGGCCTTACATAAATAGGTTGCTACTAGAAGAGTCGCTTAAAAAAATGCTCTTTGTGTAGGTAGAGTTTCTCAGAAAATTTTGATCACAATAAGATAACAATAGTTACGACAAATTGGAAATGTTTCATACAAGCACAGCAGCTTGATTTAAAAGAAAAATCAGATGTACAGCCTTGAATGTAATACCCTGTCTGTAGACAAAGTGAAAGAATATTCTCAGGTTATCCCTCTCTAGACACGGGGAGGACATTATAAAGGACTTCGTAGGAAAGACAGACAAGCCATTCGAAAGAGGCCTTCTTATTCTTGAGGATCAACAAAAATTGCCTTTCAGCTTGCCTTTGCTGTAAATTGAGCATTCACTTTATAGCACGGACAAGATGGTCATTAAGAGAATTCCTACCTTCTTTAAACTAGAAAAGATCGTGTATATTGCTGGAGGTTGCTACGCATCTCAAACCGACCCAAAAGAACGTTGTTTTGTCTCAGCACCATCGTAATTTCTTCTTGACTTTAATCTGTATCGTCGCCACCATGAACATTCCTTGCTCTTGAGACAGAATGTCAGGATCAACAAAAATTGCCTTTCAGCTTGCCTTTGCTGTAAATTGAGCATTCACTTTATAGCAGGACAAGACGGTCATTAAGAGAATTCCTACCTTTTTTAAACTAGAAAAGATCATGTATATTGCTGGAGGTTGCTACGTATCTCAAACCGACTCAAAAGAACGTTGTTTTGTCTCAGCACCATCGTAATTTCTTCTTGTCTTTAATCTGTATCGTCGCCACTGTGAACATTCCTTGCTCTTGAGACAGAATGTCCATAGTCACTACAACACGCACTGGAGCTACAGGCACCGCACACCAGACCTACTGCACCTACAGCCTTCCAGCGAGTTACCTGCTGGCTGCATCGGAGCCTAAACCAGGCTCTTATTCCGAGAACGCTGTGCTAGCTTTGCATTTGTCCTACATTCCGTATCATAATTTTTAACACACTATTCCCAAGTAAGTTTATATTACTCAATGTCGTAATCCTTTCCTCCCTCAAACTCGGCTCCAGAAGAATTTCTCCATCACCATTAACAAGGATTCCGCGAGCCAAGCCAGGCCTCTGGTGTCACCTGTGCCAGCCTCCTAGCCCCAAATAGAGACACACACGGAAATCTATTTCTTCTGTTAAAATTCTATAAAATTCTATAAAATTAGGCAATTGGGAGTTCAAGTGAATTATTCTGAAGATGTACAAATTAAAATGCAATGTACATTTTCGTCATTGTCCTACAGTTGCCAAAAAAGGGTGGTATTGCTCTTTAAGTGGTCATGCCAAACTCTGACGATGCAGGCTTTTAGGGAATATTAGTCTGTATAAGACACACAAACCAAACCCAACTTTGTAACCAACTACATATTTTAACAACATACTGTTTATTAACATTCTTCCCCCCCGCAACAGAGCTAGAGTGACATAACTCTTCTGAATGTATTTGGCCTGCTCTACTTACTGGATCAAAACAGATTTTCATTTGTTTTAAATATAGCAGTGCTGAAATCTGCCTCATAGCTATAACAGAATGAAAAGGGAAAAAAAAAAAAAAAAAAAAGATAAATTTCCTATGCCAGTCCTGCCTGCAGCCATAAAAACATTTTTTTATTTGTTTCACTTTGGTTGTGCAGAAATAGTCCTGTTACTGTACAGAAGTTATTTCTCTAGACATAAATGACTACTTATTTTTCCAAACCTGTAATCTGTAGTGAAATCAACAAACTCTAAGCTATGAGTTGCCTGGTAAGTTTTTAGTTTCAATTTTGCGGTTGTTTGGCAGAAGATCTGCATCACTGCTAACCACGCTGGAAGGCGTCCTAAAATTTGAAACATTTATTCCTACCACTTTCCCACATTAAAAAGACAGAATTCTAGAGTCAGTGATGAGCAGATTACAGTCTTGCATCTTCAACAAAAATTGTGCTAAAGAGTTTCTTAACAGGGTTTTAGGCAACAGCAGCGGCAAAATCAGAAGGATGAAGGCTCAGATCATTACACAGAAGGGGCTAACCTCAAAAGCTGTGTTTTGATCTAGTACAGTATTTGTGAAGTATTTCCACCACACCCCTCTTTTAATAGCTTTTTTATGATAATCACGAAGGTCAGAAGACTCCCGGATATGTATGAAGAGGGGCAAAAAACATCCTACCAGAAACTACTGGAAGTGTCTTACTTTATCCGAGCAACTGGTTCACACCTTCCTAAAGCACAACATGTTAAAATACCATAAAGCAGTCCCGAAACAAGCCAGTTTCAAAATGCAAATAGGGTAGATTGCAACATGTATTAACCTCGCAAGAGCTGTCCTTAATTACTATCATTATTTAGACCATCACAGTAAATGAAGCTTTGTCCAATCCCTTTTGGGTTTTTTTCCTAGCCTTAAGAAATCATAAAAACATAAACCTCAGGTTTTTAGTCAGCTAATGAAGGTGCGTTAATGAACTTAATGAGGTTACATATCATTCTTTGCAAAGCAAAAACGAAAACCTGAAAACACTAGAACTTACTGCATTTTCCCCATGTTTCCATAGCTTAATTAAGGATCTATAATACATAAAACACTGCCACCCCTACATTCTGATGGGGCAAACGTGGCTAAACACGTGCTTTTAAAACAGGTCATTCTGAGCACATAGCTGAAGTTACTTGGGCCTTCTACATTAAATATATTCCAACATAGTCAGCAGCGACTGTCTGGCTTGAGCAAAGTCTGGCATTTAATTCTGGAAAGAACAATCCTACACAGAAAGTTCAGCTTAGCAATCGTCAGAAAACCAGGACCCATCCAGCAAAGAGGATTCAAACTGTAGACTTGAGCGCAAATCTTTCAGGCAGGCTTCACCAGGCAGCACCGCAGAAAGGAAAGGCAGATGCAGAGAGCTAGACAGTGATACCAGATGCTACCCAATCATCTGCCGCAATATTAGCATACGGTTGGGAGCGCAAGTCAGACAAAGGCGGCAAGACAAAACCAGAACTTGTCTAAAAAAAAGTTTGCAATGGGATTCATTCAAAAAAAAACTCAACGAAAAATCAACATTCCTCCTCCACATCTAGTGATCCTTTTGTCGGGCGTTTCATTTGGTTTAGCCGCAACACGTGATGGGTCAAACGATGCCATTTCAACACCGGCAGAAACCGACTTTTCCACAAGCTGGTATCTGAGAGGGAGCAAGCAGGACTTCTCCCTCTTCCAGCTGGGCAGCCGAAAAGACTGAGTCCGTTCACTGCAACAAAAGGAGACTGCTAGGCCTGCTCGGAAACAGCGATGTTAGGGAGAGGTTTCAGGTGTGGTTCATCAGATGCGTACAGAGCTATAAATAGAGGTGCTGTGGGTAAGAGGTTAGCCGTTGCAGAAGACAGCTTCCTCTGCCGCGCAGCAGGCTGGACTCGCAGAAGCGTGGCCTAGGAGCAAGACTTCAGAATTTATTTGATTTCTGCCTCGAGAAAAGAACTATCTTTTCAGTTTCTGAAAGCAAGCGGGAGGGTGAAACAAAATTAGGTTGCTGTTGCTTCTTGTGGTTTTACTATAACCTGTGCAGTAATAACGAGAACGTTTAGCAGCGTAGCAGTGGCAAGGCTTCTCCAATTTTCGCATGCTCTTAACTTTGCTAAAATTTCAACTGCTGTTACTAATGGTAAGCTTCCTAATTAATTCGGGAGGGGGGAGAGGGGCGTCCCCAACATATGACCTAACTATTTTGGTAGTCTTATGGCAACTCTGACTTAGTTTTAAATGGAGGGGAGGTGGTGTACTCTTTAGGCTGCCCCTGCTCTACTGGAAAGCCAGGCTGGGGAGGGTTGTGGTGAGCCAG